>NC_085033.1:12231013-12531013 GCF_963692335.1 Osmerus eperlanus | reverse complement strand
ATGGCTAAACATCACAGACCGGGGGCGTGTCCCATTCATAAAAACACCCTCCACAAAGCCCTTTCCACACCTCTCAGCAGATCAGATGGGAGTGGAGTGAGATGTTATCAACAGGAGAAACACCTGTTACGCTTCGCTGGCCCCCGGGGGGCTTAAACAGGAAGTGATTCAGGCCACAGGGAAGGGGGCTGCTTTTTGGAATGGAATGCAGCCCTGACGACTGACTCTGTCAGATGGTTCTCTGTCTAATCAGGGCCTGTCTCTGGATTCATGGCAAGACAGTCACCCCCCCCACACACACACTGCAGTACCTCACTAACCCAGCAGGGGGTGGGGGTGAGGCGACACAGGTAGCAGGAGCCAACCCACACACAGGAAGATACCTTTTCACGTTACCAAGGGCCATCTGTGTTGACTGAATCTCCTATTCCCTTTTCCAGTCACAAAGACACCGCCCCGTATTGACCCCATGGTGCCCCGGCCTGTGTTTACCTGGGTAGGGCACCCTCCCCTTGGTGACCAGCTCGGTGAGCAGGATGCCGAAGGACCACACGTCAGACTTGATGGTGAACTTGCCGTACAGCGCTGCCTCGGGAGCGGTCCACTTGATGGGGAACTTGGCTCCTGCAAGGGGGTGAAAACACAGACCCTGACCAACCTGTATGAACAGCCTGTTACTATTACTTATGCTATTATATACAGCAAATTATATCTATCTATATATCTCTATATATCTGTATATATCTAGAGATATATATATATATATATATATATATATATATATATATATATATATAGATACACATATATGTATGTGAAGTGTGTATACACTACACTATTACTTACTGTAATATTGTACGTATTTAGCATACATTTTTATCATAAGTGATGAAGGGGCGTTTGGGGATTTGAACCTGTGGTCTTTTGACCTAGTTTAGGTTGGTTTAGATGCAGTTCTATAGTCATATGTGAAGCCCTCACTGACACTGCTGGTAAAAAGGGCTATAATAATGATGATTTCATCTGCAGTCAATTGCTCTATACCACCAAGCTAGGAACTGTCTCTCTGCTTAATAAGGACACACCTGGTCAGGAAGCAGGGATCCTGCAGGTGCACGTGCTGCAGGTGTGAGCGTGCGGGGGACAGGAGCCTGGGGAGCTCACCTTGTCTGGCTGTGTACTCGTTGTCCTCGATCAGCCTGGCCAGACCAAAGTCAGCGATCTTGCACACCAGATTGTCTGCCACCAGGATGTTGGCCGCACGCAGGTCTCGGTGGATGTAGTTCATCCTCTCGATAAAGGCCATGCCGTCTGCAATCTGGGCCAGGGCAGGGCAGGGCAGGGCAGGGCAGGGCATGGCAGGGCATGGCAGGGCAGGGCAGGACACACACAGGGAGGGACAGTGAGTGTGTTAAGCTGCACCAGGAGATGATTGGACTGATCAAGCCTCCAAATGTCACAGGGCTGAGTTTAAGCACCTGTTTCCTGCTCTTGGTCAATGTTTTTCTAGTCAAAGTCCAACTTTTGGTCTGAGAAGCCTTTGGTCTGAAGATGGAAAAATCCAGTTTGGTGTAGAGTGACAGTCAGCTGTGTGTGTGACTGGTGAGGATGGGACTGTGTGTGTGTGTGACTGGTGAGGATGGGACTGTGTGTGTGTGTGACTGGTGAGGATGGGACTGTGTGTGTGTGTGTGACTGGTGAGGATGGGACTGTGTGTGTGTGTGACTGGTGTGGATGGGACTGTGTGTGTGTGTGTGACTGGTGAGGATGGGACTGTGTGTGTGTGTGACTGGTGTGGATGGGACTGTGTGTGTGTGTGACTGGTGTGGATGGGACTGTGTGTGTGTGTGTGACTGGTGAGGATGGGACTGTGTGTGTGTGTGACTGGTGTGGATGGGACTGTGTGTGTGTGTGTGAGTGGTGTGGATGGGACTGTGTGTGACTGGTGTGGATGGGACTGTGTGTGTGTGTGTGTGACTGGTGTGGATGGGACTGTGTGTGTGTGACTGGTGTGGATGGGACTGTGTGTGTGTGTGTGTGACTGGTGTGGATGGGACTGGCATGTTGATGGGGGAGCTGCTAAATCCCTGGAAGCCTGACAAAATCTCAAACACTTTTCTATTCTGCTGAGAGCGAGAGAGAGCGAGCATTAAGTGCTCACTGTGGGGTTGACACGCTAGCTGTTAGCGTCCTCTGAGGAGTGCTGTTTAAGTGCTTCAGGCAATGAGCAGGACAGTAGGAAGAGCAGCGCACACAAGGCGGTGTGTGTGAGTGTGTGATGGGATGTGTAGAGATGTCAACCCCATTATCAAATAAATATGACAGCCATATGGGAAATTGTGACTGACTCACAGAAAGACCTAGCATCAGCACGCACGCACGCACACGCACGCACACACACGCACACACACACACCCTGTCAGCTGTAGTTAGAGTTGCTCTAAGCTCCTCCAGCAGTGAGCTGAGTTTACCTGTGCAGCCATGTCCACCAGCTGGGGCAGCTTGAGAGATTTACCATCTCCTTCCTTCAGGAAATCCAACAAACTCCCTGCAAGAACAACACGGCAGAAAATACTGAAGGAGTGAAATTACAATCCATACTAATCTATTACGGATATTATTTCTGGATAGGTCAATGGGTTTTTATGTTTCTCATTAAACATTAGGCCAACCACGCAAAACATGGATGGTGTGTGCGTGTTGCTGTACCTTTGGCCATGTACTCTGTGACGATGTAGATGGGCTCCTCTGACACCACGGCGTACAGAGGCACCAGCTTGTCGTGCCGCAGCTTCTTCATGATCTGGGCCTCCTGCAGGAAGGCCTCGGGGGACATGGTGCCCGTCTTCAGGGTCTTGATCGCCACCTTGGTGGTGCCGTTCCACGTGCCTGACCAAAAATGATGACGTAACAGGCTTTAATGTGGTTGGTGTGGCAATTGTGACGCAGTTCAAATGTATCTGAACAATAGCGGGGCGAGATAGAAGTTAATGAAAGTTTTGTATTTGTACCGTAGAAAACAGTTCAGCTATTAGTAAAAAGATCATTCCTGGAGTGAATTCAGTGTTAACTTTGGAAGTTTTCAGCAGCCTACAAGACAGCCGGATATGACATCATTCTGTCCTCTATTTGAATTCTCTTGAAATAATCATTTACTCCTCCGGGGTCACTTGTACAAACAAAGCTTATACAAACAGATTTACCGTCATCAATGAATCACACTGAACAACGTGTGACTAACCAGTCCAAAATATGACTGATCCAAAATATGACTGATCCAAGACTCCAACGCATGAAAAACCACAGACTACACAACAGACTACACAACGCGTTTCTGCTGAAGCAGCACTCACAAAGATAGATAAGATACAGAACGAACAAAAAGAAAAAAAGAAAAGACAAAAAGAAAGAAAGAAAGAAAAGAGGAAGAGAGAGAGGTGGAGGTGGAGAGAAAGAGAGAGGTTCAAAAGAAAAAAAGGATGACACCAAAGAAAGGAAGGAGAGAGAGAAAGAGAGAGAATTCCTGCTTGATTGCAAGCTGGGAGCGGGGCAGGTTGGGACGTGCGGCAGGTGAAGGCCTGACGACAGAGGGGAGCGACAGAGGGGAGAGACAGAGGGGAGCGACAGAGGGGAGCGACAGAGGGGAGCGACAGAGGGGAGCGACAGAGGGGAGCGACAGAGGGGAGAGACAGAGGGGAGCGACAGAGGGGAGCGACAGAGGAGCGACAGAGGGGAGAGACAGAGGGGAGCGACAGAGGGGAGAGACAGAGGGGAGAGACAGAGGGGAGCGACAGAGGGGAGCGACAGAGGGGAGCGACAGAGGGGAGCGACAGAGGAGCGACAGAGGGGAGAGACAGAGGGGAGAGACAGAGGGGAGCGACAGAGGGGAGAGACAGAGGGGAGCGACAGAGGGGAGCGTGACGCAGGAGGGCGGCGCTCGTCAGGCAGTGTGTGGACGCGTGGAGGCGTGGCCTTACCCATCCAGACCTCTCCGAAGCAGCCCTGGCCCAGTTTGAGCTCCAGGCGGAGGGACTCGCGGGGGATCTCCCAGGCGTCCTTGGACAGGCCCTGGGTCTGGGGCTTCACCGTAGGACACACCACCGTCAGTCTGTAGCACAGCCCGTCAGCATGCTCTGGAACCACACACACACACACACGTCGGTGTCATCCACCGTCCAAAGGTCCTTCCACACCCTGCATATCCGTGTTTCGACATCCATTTGCCCTTTTTTTTTTAATAAGCACAGCCCAGAGGGAAGGACAGCTACCTCCCCAGCCTGATAATACATTAGTGTCTCAAATCTACGGGAGTCTCTCCCTCAACAGCAGAGAAAGCCCTGAACTTCCGCTGCGGCCGCTCACGGATCCACGGCCTGAGATGATATGACGGAGCAGACTGCTGGGGGAAAACTTCTGGATTGTGTTTTTAGGATAATCCCTACTCCTCATTTTTGAGAACATGTGATTGTATCTATGGCTGAATGTGTGCCCAGTACTAACAATCACGACTTTCTACAATCTCTAAAAACAGTAAGAATAATGTGTTCATTTAGCTGCAGATGCTCTTATCGAAAGCAACATACAAAAGGGGGATTTGAACCTGCAAACGCTTGATCTGCAGTCCAATGCTCAAACCACTGAGCTATACCTATCCCTTGTTGATCTATAGATGCTTAAGAGGTCAACTGCCATTCTGTTAATGTTTTCAAACTGTTCATTGATTTTTTGGTAGATAGCATCTATGGATCACCATCTAACACCATTACTGCCACAACACAACTATATACTATATACTTGCCAAAAACTACATTGGAAATGCACAACATTTTCCAAATAGTTATTGAATCTTGTACATTACCTACCTACATGAATCATACCTGCCATGCATGGGCGAAGGACAAAATAACCATGGGTAACATAACGATCTAGCTGGTCTCCCAACGTCGTAATGTTGTTGACAATGTCGACTAATCAGAGACCTAGCACCATAATACACTTGCACACCGTGTAATCTAGAGTCTGGGACACCACACGCAGCATGCACACCACACTAATAACACACTCCATGAGAGGCGCTTGTACAGGGAATGTGCACACAGGCATTGTCAGCTGAAGAGCTACCTACACAGTGTGTGTGTGTGTGTGTGTACTTGTGTGTGTGTGTGTACCTGTGTGTGTGTGTGTGTGTGTGTACCTGTGTGTGTGTGTACCTGTGTGTGTGTACCTGTGTGTGTGTGTGTGTGTGTGTACCTGTGTGTGTGTGTACCTGTGTGTGTGTGTACCTGTGTGTGTGTGTGTGTGTACCTGTGTGTGTGTGTGTACCTGTGTGTGTGTGTGTGTGTGGGGGGAGCTGCCTGGCTGCCTACCTGTGTAGTGTTTCACCAGCTTCTGCAGGTTCTCAAACTGGGCCCTGGTGGTGATGTAGTAGCCCCCGTTATCCAGCTTGCGGATCTTGTAGTGTTTCACGTTTTCTCCCTTCATGTCGTCCCAGTCCCGGATGGACAGGGAATAGGCACCTGGCGGACAGGGAACGAAAGGTAGGGTTAGGCTCCACGTGGTTTGTCGAGTGTGTGTGTGTGTGTCTGTGTGTTAACATAAGCACGCATGCTCCTCACCTTTGGTGGTCTCGCTCTCTCGTGCCAGGTAAGTGCCTCGCTGGTTTCCTGGTACCAGAAGAAGTCGCTCGGCGTCTTTGCGACCCATTTTACCGAAATACCATCTGGCAAAAACAAACCAAACATTAGGTATAAACTCTGGGGGAGGAGTTTAGCCAACACTGATCTAAATCTTAAACTAGAATTGAAGTGAAGGAACACTGCCATTGGCTGAAAAATAAAGAATTCTGGTTTGTATGATGCCAAACGCCTTTATACTCTGCACATTCCCACAGTATAAGCTATCAGTTCTAATTACATACACCTGGTGGAGTTGTTAGGCAGTCAGCAAACCTGCCGAGCAACATGGGTCACTGAGAACAAGGAAAACAATCTGTCTAAAAACAGCACATCCCATTAAACAAATGTCACCCAGGTTGTGTTTTTGGACTACAGGAATGTCATCTCTTCTTAAGTGACAATGTGGGCTTATTGTCCCATCCTGTCATGTGCTCCTGGAAGGCCAGTCAGTGTGTGACCCGCTGTCATGCTGTCTTAATTAGCTGTGGCAGAGCTGCATCCGCTGCTTCCAGGAGGGGGGGAGGGAGGGAGGGGGGGGGGAGGGAGGGAGGGGGGGGAGGGAGGTAGAAGAGAGGAAGGGAGGGAGGGGGTTGACAGAGGGAGGGTGAGGAGAGAAGGAGAGAGAGAAGCAGAGGGAGGGAGCCAGTCTTACTCCTCTGCTTGGATGGAGTCGGCAGGAGCGACGTAGTTACTGGGGATGTAGCCCTTGTTGCCAGTGTTGATGGAGCGGGCTTCCCACCAGTCTCCCTCCCTGAGGGAAACACAGACCACAGAAGACCACAGCGTTAGACTACCCCACATACACGCCCTTCACTGTACAGACTGGGAACGTCAAGCAATACCCAAACACCTATGTCCCATAGAACTGCAAACACATCTCAAATACACATAAAGAAATGCCAGGGGTATCTTCGATTTAGTCCAATTCGAAACTGTGTATCAGGAGCAGATGAACCGTCCCAGTAAAACCCTGGTTGGAAACGGGTGCGTGTGTTGATGCGTGACTCTTGGTGCATGGAAGTTTAAGGAGCAGAGGGCAGCAGCACTCTGCTGTGATCTGAGTTGAGGGCTTAACCAGATGGTCCATTAGAAGGATCGTTTAAACCCAGACGGATTTCAGTATCCATATTACTGCTGCAATACAATGAGGGATTAGCTCTCACAAACACACCAAACCAGGCCAGTCCAGCCCACGTTGTGCAACAACGCAGAAGCAGGTTCTACTGTCATTTTGGACGCGTACGGATGAAAACTGAGGCGTACAACTGGTAAAATACATGATTAACACGAAACTGTGGCAACATGTACTCACGTGTTGTTGATGATTTGAAACCGGTCTCCTTTCTTGAAAGACAGGTCATCCGACGTCCTCGCCTCGTAGTCGTACAGCGCCACAAAGAAGGTCACGCCGCCTTCAAAGAATGACCAGGGTTAGGATTCTATAGGTGGGCAAATCAAATAGGCCTTCTCTATCTGGGATATCAAATCGGCCACTTCACACATGAGACTTGAATGACAAGAAAACGGGATTTGTTCAAGGGCTCCTACGCTGAGCTTGTATGCTTTTTCTTTGATGAAGGAACACAATGAGTGGGTAGGGATCCCAAACTAGCTGACTATACCAATATGACTCAAGCACTTAGATAATGAAGAGCTCGGCTGGGAGAAGTGTTGATGCCAGACCTGAGGAGTGACACAGTGCAGAACAGACAGGCCCAGGCGGAAGGGTTACGCGCAGAAGGAAATCGACTGGGGCAGGATTAGATCTAAACAGCCTGGTGAGATTAGATTATCAGAGTGAGGAGCCCAGAGAGGGGAGGGGCAGCAATGGAGGTGAGGGGGATTACAATCCCTGAACACTACAAGCATCCAACAACGCAAGCGAGAGGTGGTGCTACATCACAATCATTTCACTTTTACAAAAAAAGAATACGAGTTTTGCCTGCTCTGCCTCGCTACAAAGTACTACAGTGACGACTTAGGTTGTTTTTCCACAGGTTTCCTTCAGCAGACATGCACATCAAATGCCTCGAATGAAGAAACGGGGCGGCTGCCGATCCGCCTACATCCCCCACAATCCCCCGCGTGGGTCCTTATCTCACCTGTGACCACTCCGGGAAAGGGGCTGCTGACCGTGACCGAGGTGAAGGAGGACGAGGCGCCACCGAACGGCGTCATGATGGAGGACGAGCCCCCGAAGGGCGTGAGGCCGGAGGCGGGGTGGTATCCGCTGCCGGGCCCCTTGAGGCCGGGTGACTGGCCCATGAGGGTGGGGTCGGGCCCGTAGTGACCCATGTGTCCGTGCTGCGGCGTGGAGGCCGAGTTCTCCGGACGGGACTTGAACGCGGGGCCCTTGTCTTCTTTGCTCTTGACACAACCCATCGTCACGTCTGGAGAGAGAGATGTTAGCTGGCTTTGTTAGTCAGCGAAAGCAGCTCGGATTGTACAGCAGTGGACATGGTTCGAAACTGACTTCAGCAATGACTATTCATCATGTCTTGCATGCTTGAAGCATTTTAAGATCCCTCCCCATGTTGAAAACAAAGATTTGATGCAAGGCTACATGAGTCACATGCCTAAAGTTCCCCTTCAAACAAGAGCGGCTTGACTGGACCACAGATATCATGTTCCACCCTCCAGAGATGTGCTCCCCACCCTGATGTGGACGTCTCTCCCTGGCTGACACACATATGACGACCAGGACAAGCCCTGTGTGTACTGTCCAAGCCAAAGGCATGATCTGCAAGACGGTTCATGTTCTCATTCATGTTTCCACACAGGGGAGCCCCTCAAATACCTAGTGTGAGTGTGAGTGTGAGTGAGAGAGGAATGGTGTGTGTGTGGGCGCGTGCGTGAGAGAGATCACAGAGGAATGTGGGGCCTGAAAGAAACAGGTGTCCAGCCCAGGAGACTAACACCCTGCATGAAGCTAGGGAACAGGCGGTCAATCACAGTGTGTGTGTGTGTGCGTCTTTAAAGGGGAAAGCCCACGCAAGGAACGTGCTAGAAGAGAGACAGACCCAGAGCCTGATCCTAGCTTTCTGAAAACTTAGAACAACACAGCTGATGACCTGGTCTAGTGGAGTCAACATTGGTGAGCGGAGAGCTGATAGGTGAGCTGTAGTCATTCACAGATCAAAGGGTCAAAAGCAAATATTTGCCTTCAGTCCTCTCCTGACTGATAGCCAGGGGGAACTCCAGCTCCTCTCTGAAGAGCCCGCGTCATCTGTAGAAAGCAGTAGGGACATAGATCTAGTGATTTACTTCCAGTACTGAGCATAGCTTCACTTTTAAACCAAATCTCGGTGACGCTAATAAAGAATTAACGGCCTTAATGAAAATACTGCGAAAAATGCCTCCTTCCTTCCTGCTTCTCCTTCTTTGTAATGATCCCAGATCTAGGGGAGACCGGAGTGGCTCCGAGGAGCCAAGCAACACAAACTCTGAAACCCAGACAGACCAGGGATCCATACAGCCCATTGATCCGATTTCTGGAGATGGATTAGTGTTCTCTCTGGCTGTCGCCAGCGGATGCTCCCACGAGCCAGGAGCAGCCGGCAGGGGAGAGGAGCAGCCGGCAGGGGAGAGGAGGAGCCGGCAGGGGAGAGGAGCAGCTGGCAGGGGAGAGGAGGAGCCGGCAGGGGAGAGGAGCAGCCGGCAGGGGAGAGGAGGAGCCGGCAGGGGAGAGGAGCAGCCGGCAGGGGAGAGGAGGAGCTCCACAAGTGAGAGAGAAGATGAACAGGGGACTCATGAAGACGGGAGACATTGTTTGTCTGCATCGACAGAAAAGGGAGGGGAGAGTGAGACAGCGCGAGAGAGAGAGAGACAGGAGAAAGAGAGAGACAGACAGAGAGAGAGAGACAGAGAGAGTGAGACAGACAGACAGACAGACAGAGACAGAGAAAGAGAGGCAGAGAGAGGAAGAGAGAGAGAGAGGAAGAGAGAGAGGAGCCAGCAGACGGACGGCGTTCCGCAGATGTGTGGCTCGTTGGCGTTACAAAAGCAGCTCTGTCTCACTCGGAGCAGAGAGAGCATTAACAGTATGTACACATCGGTGTCACGGACCAATAGGCTTCTTTTACACTTCCACAATGAACCCAGCCCAGTCTACACTCGCTCAGACACACGTATCCTACACACGGCCAATACTGGAACGCTCACAATGCCCAAAGATAGGACTTCTTAACTCTTTACACACCGGTGACAAAGACCATGAGCCGTCTATTCAGCAATGAACGGTGCTTCTGCCATTATGCTGGAGATCAACAGTATTATCTTTCCTGATTCATCAAAGATAGGCCTACAAGCGACATCCACAGGCTCCACGCTGAGGGGTGTTCGACGAGTCAGCACCTGTAGGGTGTCACACACACACACACACGCCACAACCTTTTCCTGACCCCACACCCTACTGCGTGATCCCAAACTCCAACACCACACACCACCTGAGGCTTTTCATCCACTTAGCGCTAACGCTAAATGCTAACGACATATCGGACACAGCGGGGAGAAATCAACAGGGAGACCCGACCAGGGTCAGTCTGGTTGGCAGGGTATCCATGTGACAAATCCCTCTGCCCTGACGATTTACAGTCTGGGGCTGGTTATCCGTACTGGAGTTGCTGACCTGATAATCCTGACGAGGCTAGACAATGGAGGAGGACGAGCTTGACAGAGGTGGGGGGTGGGAGGGGGCGGGGGCGGGGGCGGGGGGTGATGGCGGTGTTTGTGGGGAAGATCATACGAGTGACTAATAAGGGTTTGCTTAACCAGGCAAGACGTTTCAGCTGATCTGAAAGCTGCATCACAAGTGATCCTCTTCTGGTTGACAGTGACGGGGATGGGCGTAGCTCAGTGGTAGAGCATTTCACCGCAGATCAAGAAGGTTGCATGTTTCGAGTCCCCCATGGCTTTGGATGAAAGCGTCTGCTGAAGTATACGCCATTACAATGCAACGGAGCAATCAAGATTTACAAACACAACCCGCAGTTAGATTGAAGTTGTCAAAAGTCATTGCTTTTTTTTGCTCAACCATGATGAATGCCTGTCCTTATCGCTTCATCTATATGGAAACAGTTTCAGTCAGGCTGCGCACACTCGCCTACCAGAGTGCTGCTGACGAGACCGGGAATAGAACTGAGGCTTGAGAGAGCCCAAAGCGATGTCACATGATCAGGCCTGTCCAATTGCTTTTTAACCCACGAGCTCACTCGACTGCCACCAGCCTTTCTCGCATTTACACGCCCTGTGGCGGAATGGTCTGCCGAGCCAGCTTGAGGATTTCTCTCAGTGTACTCCATAGCCACACTGATGATTTATTCTGAACGTAAACAAAGCTTCTGTTGTTTAGAAAGAAACAACCAGATTTGTAGATCTCTGAGATGGTTGTGCCTGGGGTGGGGCAGACAACACAGGGTTCTGTTGAGGACCAGCGAGGACACTTAACTAGCCGTGTAGAGACTGCTGCTGACATGTCCATGTCGTGATGGTGTACCCGACCCCCAGCCCATGGCTTGGATCTGGCCTAAGTGGTTGCCATGACAACGGTTTTACATTCGAGACACCACAATTGCTGTTGTCTTGACGTTTTTTACAAAGTTAAAAGTTTTTATCCGAAAGCTTTTTACAATAATATTAGAGAAATAATAACAAGGATGCAACAGGCCAATTTCTGGAAGAGCTTGTCAGACAGGAAGAGATGATTTCTGCCCCTACCTGTGCTCCCACCACTGCAAACCAGGTTCTGCTTTCCACAAAGGGAGAGGAGCAAGTACAGTCCAGAGAGATGTCTCCTATGCTGCCTTTAAACACCCCTACACATGCTAACGCTAACAACACACGCTAATGAAGGCAGACAAACGAAAGACCTAACCTGACCTGAGGACGGATGAACGTCATCTAAATATCAAGCTGGTGCAAAAGATACGTTCATCCTTTTTTCAACCTGTAGATTCTACAGGCAACATCAGCCATGAGTCAATTACTAAATGTAAGAGAGAATGTGTGAGCCATTGATCGAGCCATTGTAAGAATGAGCAAGGCAGAGGGACCCCATGGCACAATACTACGACAGTACTCATTTCTAAACCCTCTGGGCAGAAGAGGGTTTGAGAACCACTATGTGGAGAAGACGGCGAGTGAGAATGCTGGAATGAAAGGGAGAGATATGGGTCAATGCTGGAAGTATCCCGAACAAGGGTTTAATGGCAGCCTAAATGGACTCTTCTGCAAATCAAACTTCATTGAACCCTCTTAGGGGATCACGTGCTAACTGATCTTGTGTTACAGACCCATATAACATATGGTTTCTAGACCATTCTAACCTTTAATTCGGGTGTATATGGGATACCAAAAACAGACAAAGTCTCACATGCTCTGAGAAACTTTGCAGTCCCTACAAATCGTTCTCAATACACTGGTCTTTAAATGGTGATTGTTCATCAGATCATTTACCATTAGATGGACAGTAGGGCAATTATAGAGGATATATATTGACCAAAGCACTCAACAGGATCTAACATGTCATATGACTGTCAGCCTACATTCCCGTTCCAGTTAATCAGATATGGTGCAACCTTGGAGTGTACATAGCCAGGGTTGGGCCCAGGCCACCTTTGAGCTAATACTTAATGCTTTCAGTCAGGACATGGAACCCTTGATGTCACTCAGTATGGGTCCTGTAAACATATGCCTTGCTAGCACACACAAAACAAGTTCAACTTCACAGAAAGTGATCCTCGAATACAAGTGGAAATTACAAATCGCATGCTTTGAAAATTACTTGTAAACATTTTGTCAGCGTCAAGGACGAGCCTGAGAAAATGAAAGATACAGTCGTGGGAGCCGAGAAACAGGAAGGCCTGTTGTACGCTTGAGAGCAGGGAACACAGATTTGTTTGGTAAACAGCAGACACGGGGAAAGACAGGGATGGGGGATATAGCTGGCAGACTCAACCAAAGAGTCCCTCTGCAATTGCACTGGAACACTCTCTATTGGTGCAGTATGGTCTTATCACCATGGCAGCCTGCCACTCCCTGCCAATCACAGTAAGTAGAGAGGGGGGAGGGAAAAACTTCCTTCCGAATCCATTCATGCCACTGAAGCCACCTGCTGTGGCCAACAAAGGCTAAGACCACTGAGAAAGAGAGAGAATCATCACCATACCAAAAGAAACCCCTCTCTATCTTAAGCATCACAACCACAAAAGAGGATGCAACTAAGATACAAACTCTTGACACGTTATTCTTTTAATTAAAAGCAAACGGTATGACAGCGTCCTCGCATCACAGTTAGTTCAGTTGTGCCCTTATATGTGATGATAAAGTTTGTGCTGTGCAGAGGTCAATATGGTGTGTGGTGTGTTGCTCTGTAAATGCCACCCTAACACTGTGCCTCACTTGTCTGTGAACAGCCTTCCCAGCCCCCCCTTTCCAGTTGTGTGTAACTGACATGGGTGTCTGTCCAGAGGGAGATAGTATGGCTATCCAGTAGACTGGGACTGTCCTCACAGAAGGATTACCATGGGCGGATTACTGTGGCATTGTTGCATGTCCACACACCAAAATGTATGTCATTGAATTCACAATGCTTATTTAACACCACCGTGTTGTCTATAAACGGGGTACAGAGCCAATACGACCGTAAGTTTATTGGAAACACAGATCCATAGAGTTAGGATGAGATTTAAAAACACGGAATGGTTTTCACTTCCGGAAGTGAAGTGGGGTTTACCTGTTAGAAGTTGAGCAAGACTCATAAAATGGCTGTATTTGAATGGATTTCAAATAAACATGCTAGAGCCCGAATAGCACATGTTGGGTAACACGTTTGGTGTTCTCATTCAGGCAGAGAACGTGCACACAAGTGCCTCTTCACATTCAGGATTTAAACAGCTCACGACTAGAATAAGAAAATACGATTTCAAATAAGTCAAAACACTACCGAGAAGGATAGGCCCTACTGAAAAGAGCAGTTCCAACAATTTTAAGGGCAAAGTAGGCTACTGGAAGCCAACCTATATTTTGTATCATTGATAACATTCGTGCAAAAAACAGGCATAATATAACGTTCCCCTACGTCGATTAAATTATGCAATTGTTGATTTTTAGTTTTATATTGACCAGAACATTACCTCACGACTTGATACTTTGTTTCGCTGTTTGAACTCAACACTATTCGCGCAACTTTTCCTTCATTTCACAAAGTAGGCTAGGCTACAAAGGGCCTGGCTGCCACTTGACTTTAAATAGGCAGACTCGCTAATAATGCACTTTTAGATTGTTACCTGAAAAAAAGACCCTGCTTTTCTTGCAGTTACATACGTCTTCTGTTCTTTACTGCTCTTTACTAGCCCACAAGCCGAGCAGAAACACAAACGCTTCCCGTGTGTGAAGTAAAATCTCAGACATCGGTCTGTCCCATACCGAGTGCTTGAAACTCCAGAAAATTCTTCTGTCAAAATGTTCCAAAATCCTTGAAACATAAAGTCCAGGCGAGGTCTCTAAGGTATCAAATGTGTAAAGAGCGGCCTGGCAAAATCAGAAATCACCTCCGGCGAACCTAAAACTTGGGAACCGGAACCGGTGAAAATCGCATTGAACGCCACATAACAATAGATAGGCACAGTTGTCGAAGCCTTGGGAAAGCGTCTCCCCTATCGTGAATGCTGCTGTTCCCCTCTGTGGCCAACTTGCCCCGAGAGCAATATGGCTGCCTCATCGAAGTCTAGCTATAAGTCAGCTGTTAAATCTATTACTATCCGTTTTTTTGTTGTTGTTACAAATTCAGTCTTCAGAGTACACTAGGTGGTTTATTCCTGAGAATGATTTTGCCGAAAGAGAGTGGCACACCAAATTGCAGGTATTCAACTATTTCGCACCTTTCTAATATACACAACGTCATGGCGCCATCTACACTTTAAAATAGGTATTTTTCAGTCCATTCAAACTACAGACTTGGCTTATCTTTGTGAAATAAATAAAACCATGCACACCCCATAGGTGTGATTCTTACAGCCTAGTGTAGGCTAAATAATAAGATAAGATTGTAATGTATGGCTTACAGCCAAGTCCACAATCTAAACATAATTGAAGATTGGAATGTTGATTAATCTACCTAAGCCTACTATAAAGCCTAAACACAATAGCTATACTATAGGCTAACATGGACACTACCCTAACACCGACTCACGGTGCATTATAAAACTGTGTGAACGGTAGAACCACTCAAGGATTCATTAAACCGCGCCATGCTGTGGAACAAGGGCCCGTAAGACACTCAGACGTGCAGAGGCTGTCGTTGTATAAATTGCCTCGTGGGTTCAGTCCCACGCCCCCCGTAGGCCTATTTGGCTTTGGATGGAGGTGTAAATGTGGAGATGGAGGTGTTATTAAAGTAAATAAATAAAACGTCAAACGTAGCCTAAATGTTGGTCCTGGCTTCCGTGCTGACCTGTCAGACTCAAAGAGTTCTGTGACTGAGCAGAAACAGGGTCCATGTACTACTCATTTACATTTACATTTAGTCATTTAGCAGACGCTCTTATCCAGAGCAACTTACAGTAAATACAGGGACATTCACCCGAGGCAAGTAGGGTGAAGTGCCTTGCCCAAGGACACAACGTCATTTGACACGGCCGGGAATCGAACTGGCAACCTTCAGATTACTAGCCCGATTACCTAACCGCTTAGCCACCTGACTCCTCACGTCCCTTTCCTTTTGCGCAAGCTCATACACATTCCGTAGATATATGTTTTGTTATATTTTGTGTTTATTGTTAATGAATATAAAAATACAAAATAATGATATAATCTGTAATCTGAAAACTTGACATTGTCCGACTGCTGGGAAGAGTGGGCAGTCAGAAGACCGAGAGAAGGCCCTGTGGCATATTATGTGGTGTATTATGTGGACGAGGATGTCGAAGAGGGAAGAGGGGCATCTTCAGATCCCAATAGACATTAGACATTTTCTAGAGCTTGTGCTCAGGACATCCTAATGTTTTATGGTTTGATCTGTTTAAAATGTCGAATAGACCCTAAAATACACGTGAGAAACAGTCTCTCTCTCTCTCTCTCTCTCTCTCTCTCTCTCTCTCTCTCTCTCTCTCTCTCTCTCTCTCTCTCTCTCTCTCTCTCTCTCTCTCTCTCTCTCTCTCTCTCTCTCTCTCTCTCTCTCTCTCTCTCTCATCTCTCTCTCTCTCTCTCTCTCTCTCTCTCTCTGTGTGATAGAAAGGACTTTCTTCTTCGAATTTTAAAGGCAACGCCAAGTCCACCGTTGTCCACATGATGGCACCGTTTGTTCAGCATTGAATTTTGCTGGAATTTTGTGTTGACAAGCTCAGATGTTCATCGGTAAATGATCACGTAGCCTGCAACAAAAGTTGGGGTTGAGCCCCCCTCGCGATGACTGTGCGTGTTCGTCATTTTGCGTCAGAGTCAACAAAACGCTGACGTGCATCTTTCTCTGTCTTCAGGGAATACAATTCTTCAATTATCTTTTGGTGTGTAAGCAAGGCCTGCTGTTTAAGTCAACTGGAGAGAGACACAATAAGGCTATAGCATATAGGCTACCTTAAAACAATGCTTTCTGAAATTGTATTACTCATCTCTCGTACAAAGTCAGTTAGATTTATTTTTTTCATACACAGCCTATATTAATAGCCTAATTCATAATGATCGAATTCTTCAAAGCATGATAGAGATTAAAAATCAAATAATTACATAGTAGCTCATAAGTCATGGTGTGGTCCTGTTCGTTATAATAGCATATGTATTTTCCAGACACAAAAAAAATTACGTTTATGATTGATCGGTTGCTATCTTCAATTAAAATAGCCAAGGCTACTAAATAATATCTTAATATATTTAATATTCACATATTAAATAGCCTAATTAAAATATAGCAATGTTCATGCCCTTACGGTTCCATATAATCCTTGCCAACGAACCATAGAGTTCATTCACTGAATATAGACTAGGCTATGGAACCTGCAATTGAACCTTTTTCAGATGGTTCAAGTTGTTAGAAATCGTCTTTATTGGACCCGTTTCAGAATGTACCAATACAGACTCAATCTCCAACACATTCCCTTATTCGTGAGACCTGATTTGGAAAATGAACCAGTATCCTGAAACCCTCCTTTCATGTTAATTTCAGCACTGCATCAATGGACAGTTCCTGCAAGTTTCAAATCGCTGCTGTTCGTTGTGAGATGAGAATCAAAATTCCCTTCCGTCGCTACGGTTAATACCACCTGTTCTCAAATTCACTTATCCGTGGTTAGACTATGCTATAATGTAAACCTCTAACCTTCTTTTGCGTGGTAACTGAGAAACACCTCGCCATAAAGTTGGCTTAAAAGAAAACATGTGACCTTAGCCAATATTGTATCTTTCCTGTAAAAGAGATGAAAGTTCAGAAGTAAACTTGTTATGAGAGGGCGGTGGGGGTGGGGAATGTGTCTGACGGGTTCATCGACGAGGAAGGAACTGTACCATTATATTCCGGGAGGAAGGCTTGATGACGTCTATAGCATCCTTAATGTGACTTATTGAAAAAAGGCAAGGCTCACGATAGATGGATAAAAATCCGTGGCAATCACAGCACAGAGCAAAAAGTTTAGAACAAAGACATGTAGACTAAGGACGGCATTGCTTTTCATTGAGTTTTTTGTTTGTTCAAACGACTAGTCATACATTGTGTATAAGAGTGCAGAGGTTGGAGATTCTGAGGGACAAGCAAAGAATCGGCGGAGGCGCTTCAGCAAGAGGTGCCGTGAGAAAGATATCCATCTCTCACACACTCAGCACTAGCCGCGCCCGGATCGCATCCAACAGCAGTAGCCTCTTCTCCCTCTGCTTTAGGTACGTGGCTGTATTCGGTCTGTCAGAACATGCAGGCTCATTTTGCCGGAATGGGTTTAGTTGGAGATATTCTATGAAGGAACCCTCCTTAAAGTTTTGGAATTTATTATTTTACGCAAAGACCCGCGTACAGGTTTTACTTGCAGACTCTCCTCGTAGCCAAGGAAAGTGGATTTGGTGTCGCATCTGGCACTCCTAAACTTTTAAGGAATGGACTGGATGTAGTAGATAGATTTCATCTCGGTTTTTTTCTTAAGTGGATAAGAGGATATTTGAATGAATGTATATGAAACCCGGAGATAAATGGGGAAGCACTGTAACATATTTTAGTAATTGAATCTGCAAGCATGTTCATAATCATTTAGGCGAGATATTGGCGGTTTCACCTGTTTAACTTTGCCTCTTGTTTGTAATCTTTCAACAGCATGGCCAGGTCTAGTAGAGCGACTTTAGTCTTGCTCATCTACGGAATCATAATGCACTACAGCGTCTTCTGCGCCCCTATTGGACTAAGTTACCCAAAGATTAGGTAGGTACAATCACGTTCACCATCGGTCTCTTTAACCTGTCTACTATATACCGCACGAAGAATGGGCGTTTGACAAAAGACTAAACTCAAAATGTCTAATTCTGTTGAAAATACAATTTACCGTAGGGTTGCATTGTGCAGCATAAAGGGTTACTTAGCATGCATGCGCTTTTACGCAACCTACACTAGGCTATATGTTATAGTTAGCATATTTTTGGACCACATTATTCAGTCCATAAGCATGGACCCGTTCCGTATTCATTTGAAGAATAATGTATTGTAATTTTCATCATATTATGCTTGGGTAATATGGAAAATGACAAGGGAGTAGTTGGCGTAGAGCGCTCCCAGTCCACTGGGACACTATATAGAACTCCCCTTATTAAAATGCAGCGCAGTCAATGCAACGGATAGCCCATGGGATGACGGGGGAATGGCGTCACCAAAGAGAGGCGAGGCAAGCAAATGGGGTTGCTCCGTCGTTATATTGAGATTTATCTTGATTTATTTAAAGTTAGAAGCAATAATTTATATTAATATTTACATTGACCCGATTTCAACTCCATTTATGATTTATTAAAAATCATGGAGGCAGTCCGTTTTTGCTACGGAAATATGCGTTGCATTTAGTCTGTCTTTTTAATAGCCTATAATAGTCGTTATTTAGTACAAATTTGCAAATTTGTTATTTGAAACACGCAGTTCACAAAACACGTAGGCCTATTGCCCAAGTATTGCCCAAATTGCCCAGACGAATTTTGGAGTTTGATTGTAGCCTATAAAATTGTTGAGTAACAAGTTGCCTACCCATCCGAAATTATTCAATTGTAGCCGATCTTTGGCCAGACTATAACTGCTCTAAACTGTTCTAGACTTTCAACTGAAGTCTGCTTAGCTCTGCTCTTTCTTTGCTATAATTAGAGTAGAATGCGTTTTATATCATCTTCTTTAAGGCTAAATCATGTTGCCAGGCAAAATTTATTGTAATCTCTCTTTCATTAAAATCATGTTGGCAGTTAGCTTCACCGATTCATCAGAATCATTTCTGAAAAGATAAATGACACATCTTTTCGCTTTGCAGACTTGAAAACGACGCATATGATGAAGACGGAAATTCGTTATCTGATATGGCTTTTGACAGTGATCAAATTGCTATACGAAGCCCCCCATCTTTAGACGACGACGTGTACACGCTGTACTACCCACCAGAGAAGAGGTAACTACACAGTAAAATTATAACCATATACTTTATTATGCGGTTCCACTTGGATGAATTTCTTGCTGTTGCGATAATGTTTGCTTGCTTTGTTTTTCAGAGTTACTCATGTTATTTGTTAAGTGTTATTTTCATATTTCAGTAGATTGATAGATAGATAGACAGACAGACACGAGGGGGTGTAAAAGAATCTAGACGAATCTAGGACGAAGAAGGCAATGCTACATTTAGATGTGAGGGGCACATTTAGGCTATTTGCTCGTTATGTCTGCCCAGTTTGGTCACTGATCTATGTGTTTGGCGTTTTATCATCTCAGAACAGAGAGGCACGCAGATGAAGAATTAGATAGAGCCTTGAGAGAGATCCTGGGTCAGTTAACAGCGAGGCAATATCTGCATTCTCTGATGACAATACGTGTAGGGTAAGGGCATTTCTTATAAGCGTTTACCTGCCATCATCATTTTTTGTTCTCTTTCGTGTAAATTCAGGTGTCTTTAAGTTCTCTCTCGCAAGTGCCATTGTCTCGTGCCTTTTGTGTAAACGTTATTTTCTTCCCATTCAACTGACCACAAGTCATCTTGCTACTCTTTAGTTCTTTGTTGTGGCGTCTCAACGTCCATGATTGCTTGGTCCTTTCAGAGGCTATTAGGGAAACACGTTTTCGTAGGAAGCCTTAATAAAAGACATTGATATTTGATTACTCACAATAGGCCTGTTTTGATCGATAGGTTATAGGATTTTGATTCCGTACGAGAACACAGTTGAAAAAGCGAGACGCACGCGTCAGAATACATTAAGGTTTATGCATAAATAATTAAACAGTTATCTTATGGCTACATCTTCATTTCTATTAAATATTTGTCATCGTCAATAAACGAAAGATTTAGATTGTGCGTAATTTTTCACAGATCAAAGATATGCATAGGCCTATCACTTTTAAATTATATTACTCATAGATTAAATTTAATCAGTCAAATTCAATAGACAATGAGACGTGCCCGTAGCAGGTGCAATAATTTTGTGAATTGAATCATAAGCTATAACCTAATACATGTTTTTTGTTTTGTTTTGCAGGGAGGAGACCAGTATGGAAGACGAGTCGGAACCGTTATCCAAAAGACATTCGGATGGGATCTTCACTGACAGCTATAGTCGTTACCGAAAACAGATGGCAGTCAAGAAGTACCTCGCAGCGGTCCTGGGAAGAAGGTACAGACAGAGAGTTAGGAACAAAGGACGTCGGCTTTCATACTTGTAGCGTCTTTAGAGAGCCCAAAATGCCCTCCTGTGTATATATCCAATCGTAAAATCAAAGTCATTCTGATATAACTGACCAAACAGTGGATTGCGCCTGTGTTCTTTAAACATGTATTTATGTATGAAGTAAAGCCATTAAAATGAATATTTTAATAATAATATTGTTTTTCTTTTTGTACAAAAGCACTTGATACCGCACTGTTATACTTTGTGGACCAATCCTTTATTTTCACGTCAATATGTTGAAAACGAAAAAAAAAAAAAAGAAACATTAATTAGAAAAAAGGAAATTGTGCACCTTCAGCAGTATGCGCTTGAAATCTTAAAAAAGTCATCTACATATGCAGAAAATAAATAGATTTTAAAAAGACAATCAAAGTATTGAATGTTATACTTATTTTTGTAATCAACGTTCTATTTTTTTAGCTGTTGTTTGTTTTCCAAACAGGCCCAAAGATGCAGTGGGTGTGCTCAGTAAAATATACAGACAGTCTGATATCAATTGATAGATGTTTCCGATCCAAAGCCTATCACATAATTTACCTATGAGTGGGTGTCATATGTGGGGTTCACAATCCCTCCAGATACCTTTTGGAACGGAGGCCTAAATGGGCTTTGGTTGTATTGGACAAATGCCTCTCCGGGATTTGTGAGGATTAATCCCAGCCTGTCACTCACTCATGGGATAACTGTGTGACATGTGGTAAAGTGGTCATTGGTGGTAATGGTTGTGATTTCACCATGTACACTTCTAGTTATAGGTGAAGCTCTAGGCGTTCACTGTTAGATTCTCATTAGCTGCCTGCTCACCTGCTAGTCCTTCCCTCAAGAACAAGTACTGATACATGAGCTATTAATGAATGTTTGGTGTGTATTGTAAAGTATGCACAGTATGTAGATTTCATTTAAATCCAAAAAAGGAATCTTGCTTTTTCAGTTTTCTTGTAAGCTTCCACTGTTGGGTTATGTTCAATGCTCAGATCCACCCACAGGTAATAGGCCTAAACCCAGAAATTAGGTTTTATCTTTTGGAAACACTCAGTTTAACAAAAATATTTTACAGGCAGTTTTTTGGTTAATAACTTAAGTCTTGTGTTGGCTAACTGCATGTTGTGTTGTTTGGATAGTGTTTTGTTGGAGCAGGTTGTTAGTCTAGTTGGATCTCAGTCTCCCTCAGAGAATGTTACATAAATTTAAGAAATACTGCATTGACTTGTTGAATTACACCGCTTGCAATCATAAGAATATTTTGGAAGCCCTTACACACTGCCTTGTCCATGTGACTTATAGTATATTTATCTAAATATTATGGATCCCTTGCCTAAAGATTGGCTCAACTAATGTGTTGCTTTCCCTGTGATATATGCTTACTGTTATGATAATAGTGACTCGTGTTAGGTGTCTTAAAGATTTTCTATGTAACAATGAGAGAAAGGTCTAAAAGCAAGAGATAAAGAGAGAGAGAGAGAATGAAAGAGATAGAAAGAGAGAGAGAGACAGAGAAACAGAGAGAGAGCATGAAAGAGAGAGAGAAAGAGAGAGAGAGACAAGCAGGCATAAACAGCCAAGACAAATGAGTGCACACACAGTGATGTGAATGAGCATGTTACATAACACAGAGGGGGTGTTGCCCAGAGAGAGGTCGTCACACCTGGTTACGGACACAACAGCCCATGTAAGAGGTATCACTATGCCTCCGAGAGACAAAGAGAGAGAGAGAGAGCGAGAGAGGGCAGTGTCAACAAGTTCTGACAGAGAGACCGTCTGCCATTTAAATCCCTCCACATTCCTCCAGTATAGAGATTCATAAGGGGACTGAGGCAGCACAACAATAGGAAAAGGTCACAATGGTCTCTAATGCTATTTTAAAGACTTGGAGGGATGAACACACAGTCGCATCTCCTACAGAGGGTTAGAGATCCTCCCCTTTTAGAGATCCTGGATGCATTTATTCAGTATTATGCAAATATAGCATTATGCGCCCTATGGTTTTTATCCTTGGCCTGCGTCCCATGCAAGTATCAAAATATAATCTTTCTTCAATCTGGCTCCTTCTCCTGCAGCCTGTGTGTGTGAGTGCGCGTTTGAGGATGTGTGTGTGTATGAGAATGTGCGCATGTCTAAATGAGTGACTGAAAGTGCATGTGTGTGAGATGGAAACTGATTTTGGCTTCGGTGCCTTGCTTTGACATGAGAAAAAAAAACAAATCGCCACAAGTGACAGATGGCAATTTTAGTGGCCCTACAATGCTGCAGTCCATTAGCTTACATTCAACTTGCTTTACTCTCTTTGATTGCTCATCTTGGTTCGACCAAGAAACGGTAGAAGTAGGCATTCAAAGCATGGCCAACCACTGAGTGAGATATTTAGGTTAGTAAGTTGATGGGGCTGGCAAAATGTGTGTGTTTAGTGTCTGTGAGAGTTGTGAAACCAATTACCAGTGTTTAATGTTGATTACAAGGTGTTGTTGATTGTTTGATATTGATCCGTAACTTACTTACCTTAAACAAATGATCGTCCCGTTCACAGTTCTGTCCACATCCGTAACACGATGACGGACTCATGTCCAGTTCATAGCAGCGCCTATTGTTGATTTTTCTGAAAGCGCCAAACGCCTTACTTCAATGTTACAAGTTTGATCTTTACCTATATGAAAAAAATGTGTTAAAACCGTGAATCTTAGTAGAGTGGCATCATTATACACACAGGAGCCCTAACGGGGGGTTTTCGTTTCTAAATGTTATGAAAATGTTGTATGATTTGTATTAATAAATTTTTGTAAACAACACAAACTCTAATCAATGTCTAATCTTTATAACACATCTGCATGGAGGTCTGGTTCATGCACACTATAGTAGATATTGATACAATAAGAAGTATCCCCTCTCGTGGCCTATTGAATCTTACTGTACTTCCTAGATGACTCCAAACTGTACATTTTCTAGAACACACCAAACAGCAGGGTCATGTTTAGCTGCCTATTTCGTTTGGCCTTTACTTGTTGACCTAGGAATCTTGACAGACTGTTCATAGAAGTTTTGGAGATGTCTAATGTGGATTTTTGGTCAGGATGAATAGACTTCACGAAGCTCAATCGTGATTGACTTTTGCAACATGAAGACTATATTACATGTAAATACCAAGAATATAGTTATCCCCTGAATAAAAATATAAAACCAGATATCCACAGCCTTCTATTTTTATCATACGTGACAGCTGGTTGCCATTGAGATCGATCTTGCATCACACAGTCTACAGAGATAAAAGAAGTCAAGGAAAAAAATAACGAGTGAAGGGACAAAAGACTGTCTAGTGGCTTTAAAGCATTCCATCTATGTATCACAGGGGTAAACTGTCTAACGTCGTAGGTCACTGTTGGCGAAAAAAAATCCACAAGAAATCACCAAGAAAGCCATCTGTAGGAGCACAAAGGCTCCATAGCGGAACACGGAAGAGGACAGTGTAAGCTGTGCAGCCTGGGCGCTCTCCTCTCTCTCCTCCCTGCATACTTCGTCTTGGAAGAGCCGTCCAGTCCCAGGGGACCAGCAGAGTGGGAGTGGCAGAGGAGAGGAGTGTGTTCCAATCCCTCAGCCGGTGTTTCTTGCGTGTGCTTGTGTGTGTGTGTGAGTGTGGTATGCGTGTGTGTGCGTGTGTGTCAGCGGCCAACTAACCCAATCAGGGAAGTGTTGCTTGGCAACGGTCCACAAGGCGACGCGGTGATGTATATGTGTGCATTGTGTGTGTGCGTTCGTGTGTGTTTTGTTTGTGCACACACCCAGGCTGCAGAGACCTTGAGGTGTCTCTAGGAACATTTTGTATGGGTTTAGACAGCCTCTCTCTAAACAGCTCCCAGTTACCTAAACACAAGAAACAAGGGTTGGTTGAGCGCACTGACTGGTTCATTCTGTCAAAACAAGCACAAGACAATTCAAAAGGCCCTATGGAAGAAGAAGACTAAAAAAATAAAAAAATAAAAAAAACATGTTTAATTATTTTACCACACAGAGATTTCTGACAGTTTCCTTGTGTGTTGTGTGTCTCTGAGGCTGAGATAGTGAGTTGTGTGGCTGGTACCTGAGAGAAATAAACAGAGCATTGCTTTCCTTTATCCAGCTGTCAGATAGGAGAACAGCCATGAGCCTCCTCTGTGTTTGAAAGTCAATCGAGCTGTAAGCCCCCAGAAGGCCAGCCTAGCCACACGTCCAATAAAGAATATGAAACACAATGACAAACTGTGTGGATATTGTGTGAGGTACACAATATAAATAAACCATAGTATGATAACTTCATATCCCCCCAAACACTCACAGTGGCTGTGTATAGTAAACTCTCCATTTGCTTGTATAGTACACTGTCAGGGCAGTGTCTGCCCATGAAAACCATTTGCACATGATGATGTACATAATGCCAAATCAATAGAGGAGCTTCATCTGCACAAACATATGCCACGCCCAGGCATCACTCCTCCTACTCGCTTGTATCACTTCCTCCTCTTTTCTATCCATTAAGCCCAGAATCCATTTTAGCATTGATTTTCTGAAAGTCTCTTTTTTTTTATCTTGTGAGATCTTGGAAGTAAAAGGAAGAAGAAGACTCCCTGTCAAGACTGAGATTTTCCTTCCACCCTCTCCCCCAATTAGAACTGCGAAACAGCCCACAGACTGCAGACTGGCACCCACCTCACACTTTCTTGTCGCGCATAATTTTGTCTCTCCGCACCCCCTCTCTCCCTCCCTCCCTCCCTCCCTCCCTCCCTCCCTCCCTCCCTCCCTCCCTCCCCCTCCTCCTCCACATGTAAAAGGGGCGGTCTGGGGGCAGGAGAGGTTGTGTTCTGGGGCGGTCTGGAAGGGATTTCCCTGTGGGGTTACCCGCACTGCTGCCCCCCACAGACACACACCCCACCCTCTTCCCTCTGTCCCCTCTGTGATCGGAGTGTGCTTCTCTCTCTGTGTCTGTGTCTCTGTGTGTGTGTGTGCGCGCGTGCACCATTCTTCCCAAAGGTGGTGAAACAGCACTGTGTCTAAAGTACCCTAAAAGAGAGGTGGTTAAGTTGGGGCGGGGAATGGGCTGCAACACTGGGCGGTAGTAATGGTATTTCTTATCACTATGGCGCCATCCGTCGTGCTCTGACTCTGATTCCCAACCCTTCACCTCATCCTCCAACGTCTTAAGTGTCAGGGTCTAAGAATATAACACTCAGGAGAGGAAGAGAGGCTTGGCTCAGACACGACACTGAAACAACCCCCCGCTCCCTCCTCCTTCTCCTACGGATCATAAATCATTCAGAGGCAGGCTCTGAAGAGCAGGGATCTTGGGAGGGCCCGCAGGCTTAGTCGATGGCCTGGTGGCGCTGGAGTCGGGAGTGTGTTCTCGTGGGCCACCTCAAACCCCCAGGTCCCCACTGGAGGGCTGGATGCAGTCACATCCACACTTCCACCGGTGAGGAGCTGCCAGCTATGAGGCTTGATGAGGGGTGTGTGTGTGTGTGTGTGTGGAGAATTCTCTGGGAAACGAGTGACAGAGAAACAAGATGTCAATGTGGGTGAGTTTTGTGGACATAAAGTATTGACCAGAAGTTGAATCCATTTTGGAATAAAGGACTTCGCTTCAATTGCGTAATCAATTACACCGATCATCACTATCTCTTATTGATTTAATCTGGTGTCAAATGTTTTGTTTTCATGAGATTAAACCACTGGTATGTTATTTTCCATGACAGTTGCGTCAAAGCCTACTGAAGACCTGTTTGAATCTATCCAATAAACCTTTTACCTTTAACTTTTTTACCCCACTTTACTGTGGTCAAGCACTTCCTTTTAAATAGATTACACAAACGGAATATTCCTCAACGGATCTGAATGCAGCCAATAAACTCACACGAGATGCTGTGTGAGCTCCTGATGTCGCCGCATCGAAGCACAAAAGTTGGGTCCGTATCCCACAGAGAAACAGAGGCCATTTTGGCTCTATACGCATCATCACCCTTTCGTTCAGCCTCTGCTCCATCGACGCCTGTCGATGTGACACCTCGAAGAGATAGACCCCCCAGAAACGGAAAGGTTTGATTATCTTTCTGTGCGGCGTCCCTCTTCCCCAGGTTCTCTAAAAGACTTGAGCAGAGAGCAGGTGTGCCTTGGTCCACATCTCTGAAGCCTGGCTTAGACAATGACAGAGCTGCACTTCACAGCGGGTGGCAGGGAAAGTAAGTTTCACACACGTAAGGTTTCCTCCGAGCTTCAGGAACTGTTCGTTTTTTTTGGTATCTGAATGAGAGAGAGAGGTAGAGGCTGGTGTCCATCTTGGATCCAACCACCTACTGAGCCAGCCTTCAAGGCAGCTTTCATGAAACATTTAATAATTCATTCATGTCTTGGAAGAACTCACCTCCATGTGATTTCTGTCACTCTGTGACCCCTGGGCAAATCTGTGGCTCTAACCCAGATTGGATCATTTACACCTTTAGCTTTTCACATTTCATACGTTTTTATGTTACGCTCACTTTCTTTTCTGCGTTACATGTGTTCAATATCTCTGTCTATCTAAACACTCTTTCACAGAGATTTGTGGACTGGAAGGTTGTGCACACACTGAATAATGTATTGAAAAAGATTGGTGTTCTAACTTTTATTTAATATATGTTTGTTTATTTCTCTCTCTCTTTCTCTCCCTTTAGCTACCCCACAATCCTGTCCATGTATTTGTCTCCCTCCCTCACCCTCCCTCCCTCACCCTCTCTACCTCATCCACCCTCACACCCACACCCACACTGAGCAATTTCCTGAATGAGATGTTTGATAATGAAGGCAGAATGATTAAGAACAAGGAAACATTGGTAGTATGTTCAGGCAGTGTCATCTGTGAGAACTTGGTTTACACATCAAGCACTGCTTGACATCATCACATCACTTCATTTTAAAAATCAAATCATATAAAAATGTATTGTATAGCCTTTTTAACAAGCAACCTCACAGAGCCTTTCACATACACCCATAGATAATAAGTCATCACATGCAGTCTTTGAATCAAGGAAAGTGAATCTATTCACAACACATCTATCCAAATCACTTTTAATGTCACAATCATTGAGAAGGCATCTCTCATTTGTCCTGCTGAAGACAAATGAGAGATGCGTGGTGTTGGGTATGAATCTCAAAATAGCTTTTTCCCGGGCACATGGATCACCTTGTCTGCAGCATTCATGAAATAAAACGTCATTGTATAACAAAGCACAATCCCATTTCTTTCTTGAACAAGTTGATACAATTTTATCAAAATAAACCTATGAGCAGGTCATGTGACAGACACCTGATAACACCACCAAACATCTAATAACAATATTCCTGCGACAGGTCTATAAAAAGGAGAGATGTGCGACAAACAGAGAGAGCATGGGGGAGGCGTTGATGAGAGGGAACCAGCCCCCTGCTCTTCCTTCACACCTGTTCAAGGCATATCGAGACCCCCCAGGTGGCCACATCCTGCCAGCATCGCAGAAGGGCTTGTCTCTCCATGCGGGGTATCCTTCACTTCCTGTTTGTTTCTAGCAGGGGGTTAGACTCCATTTTGTTCCCTTACCCCACGCTTCCTCCTTTGGGGTAACCTCTGCGAAGGCTAATCTGGATGATTTTGCGCAGGTGCTTTCACCTTGCTTCCTGAGAGCAGGTGGAGGAGGTACGCGGGGATTAGAGGATTCTGCGTCTCCAACAGACTGGATTTCGCTCATTGCGTCTCCACAATATCTTTCATGACAAACCAGATGTAGGATACTAAGGTGGCAGGGGGAGGACAGTACAAATAATTACACACCACTCTGTTGATCCCCTGAGAGAGATAAAAATGTCTTGACCATCGTTAAATCACGATAGAATGCCTGACTCTGAACTCTATGGACATTAATCTCCTATCCACCTCATATAGATCCCACAAACCTTGCAGGTTCTGGAGGAGAAGGGTTAGCTTTACCGCTTTGACGGTACTATACAGTTTCGTAACCCCAGGCAACCACGTTCTGGACCTATATTGCGGCGGGTTAATGTGTTCGGCACGTCTTCCCAAAACCTAGTCACAATTGGACAGATAACAATTTATGGAGGCTAAATCCGTCCAGAGAGAACAGACTTCTCTCCTGAGGACAAAACGAAGTAATTGATCATGACGACGAGTGTGACACATCTCCGGGCATATGCGGATGACATCACGGCGGCGACGTAGAAGTGAGCATCAGTCTTCCTGCTGTCAGACCGCGCCGTTCCTTCGCGTCCCTGTCTGACAGCACATTACCAGACACGTGTGGCTGAACAGCTGTCAGTCAGCCTAGCCTCTTAGCCATCCATCACAGGGCTTCATGGGCCCAGCGTGAAGTCAAGCTGGAGCATCTGCTTGCCTCGCGCGTCGTCCTGAGCAACTTCAGGCTGTGCTCCCGTCCTTCCCTTAGTCATCTAATACCATCTATCACGACTCCCCCAACAGACAAACAACCTGTTTGTGTCTCAGGCCTGTGTTTTCCGAGGGTGTTGTTCAGGTCAGGAGGTAGGTCTGAATGAAGGGAGTGTTGAACAACATCAAACCTGTTTATTATTTGTTCTGGTCTTGCTAGTATCCACAGAGCATGGAGACAACGGTGAGGTCTGCGCCAGGCTTTCTTTAGAAGTAATGCTGGAAGACTGAAGAGACAACATTTTTGTTCACACTTTGATAGTTATTTTATCCATTGAGACCACACAGCTAGGTGTAAACATGTATTTTTGTATGTCCACTATGGAAACACTGAACACTAATGGAATTTTATGGCGTTGTAATTCAAGTCCTTGAGAGATTGCTATGATATATTTTGTGTGCAATTTGGAGCAGGTCAAAATTCCATTTGGTGAGTCAATGCGTGGTCAGACAGGGTAAAAACTAAATGCGGCGCTCAGACAAACGTTTCAGGTTTACTGCCGGTGGGGGCAAGTGAGTAAATCGATTGCTTGTATACCAGCAACTTCCACAGTCAGCAGATATCTATTTTTGTCCTCATCTCAGGAAGCCAGCAAAGGCTGATTTGCGGTGAATGACATTACATTACCTTGTCTCTACAGCCAGACAAGTGCTCCATTCCTATCTCCAGTCACTGTATGGGAAAAGATTGCTGTTTAACTTTAGATTTTGTTTTGAGAGGGAGGGGGTTATTTAAACAACTCTCTTCGTTCCACCAGCTTGGCTGGTAATTGGCATATTGTCATGGAGGTTGTTTTGCATTCTAGTTAATTGCTGCCACCCAACCCTTCTCCTCACCCCCCAACTCTGCCGCCCCTCATGCCTGTGTGACAGATTACCTATACAGCATGAATGAAACCCTAGTTAATGAGTTGCTTCGCTTCATGTCAGCAGAGAAGCACAGCCTTGCCCCCAAACTCAGTAGTCAGTGTGTGTTCAAGGCAATAACTTAACGGCAAGAGCATCAACATAAGACATCTAGGCTACTTTCTAGTGAAATCTTTATCATTCGACTCATAGGACCTGAGTGTAAAGGCAGTAATGCTGGCTCCTGATAGGCTAATGTAAGTATGCAAGGAACAGGATTTTGACCCCAAAAAAAACAAATGACATTTGGCCAACAGAGAAGAATTGTAAATGTGGGAACGACTGAAAAACGACGTCCCAGCCAACCAATAGAAAACGACGATAAAACCACAAATGATTCAACCACGGTATCTTCCAGAATCTTTGAAATTCATGAGCGTCTGGTATGTCAGTGGTTCTCACTTAGACGGCAATCATTCCCACACAAACCACCAAGTGTCAGCCCCCAATAAATATACATGTTGACACGGGTTACTACCAGTCAGGGATGAGTGGGATCCAGACTGATGCTTGATTAGAACTGGCCTCATGTCCACACCTGACACCCTCCTATTCAGTGTGACAGATGCTTGGCACGTGAACACACACATTAATACTCCACCACACGGAATTAAAGCGTCCTCCTCCTATTTCAGGGCTGTCCTTTGTTCCCCGGCCCGCGTGTGACCAGATGTGGCCCCTCTATGAATGTAATAACGACGCGACTGGCCCCGGAGGGTGTGTGTGTGTGTGTGTGTGTGCATACGTGACAGGGAGAAATAGAGTGTCTGTGTATGTTTTTTGGAATATGTGCGTGTGTGTGTGGGTGTGAGAGAGAGCGAGACAGAGAGAGACTGCGTGCATGTGGGGTGTACTTGATTTGATCCTATGGATGTGTGTGTGTGTATCAGGGGGGGGGGCTCTCCAAGCCCCCTTATTAGCAGGCTCCATGTGTCAATAGTTAATCCTCACCCCCCCCAGGGAGACTCCACCCTCCTCCAAGCTCACCCCCGACCTTAACATGCCACCAACCACACAGATGGGACCATTTTTCCAGCATATCATTAATGGCCTTTGAATAGATTCCAAATAGTCTGTTTTCCTCTTTTAACACCACAAGGGTAAAAGATGCAATGATGCATTTGGTGACCAGGGGAGGTGACCAGGGGAACACAGCCATGCAACACGGGAACGTAAACAATTAAATATCACAGGACATGACGCATTTCTCTTTTGGAGCACAGTCTCCAGAAACATTGGGGAACCCAGGAGAATCTTAAGGAGTTCAGTTGAATACAGATGAAAACATCAATTTGATTCAGTGAAAATATCACAAGTTCTTATAAAGCTTTAGATTCTTTCCTTCTTTCTCTATCCTAGAAACATTATTCTCACTCAATCATGAGGGAAATGTATGAAATACATTAGATCAATTTTATTTTGCAGTCGCAAAGTGGACTCAATATCTGTATCAAGCTCTGCCTTCTATGGTGTCAGAATATCTAATATTACTGATCCAGGCATGAAGCGAGTGTGCGCCACAAAGTAATAAAAGGGAAAGTTTTTATAGAAAGACGGAAGGCGCTAGTGTCGGAGGAGTGTGCCGGGGTCTGTGGCTTTGTCTAATTATGGAGAGAAATCATTCGATATCCCACTCACTGCTCAGCCTACATCACAAACACATTTAGACATTTACATTTAGTCATTTAGCAGACGCTCTTATCCAGAGCGACTTACAGTAAGTACAGGGACATTCCCCCCGAGGCAAGTAGGGTGAAGTGCCTTGCCCAAGGACACAACGTCATTTGGCACGGCCGGGAATCGAACTGGCAACATTCAGATTACTAACCCGACACCCTCACCGCTCAGCCACCTGACACACCACAGCCAGTCAGCTCTCCGAGTCTGGGGGGAGGAAGGACTTCCACAGAACGTTTACAACGTGAGCATCCACGCATTTCTGTTGTTACCAGTGCCGTGGTATGGGCTATCGGCTGTGGGAGTCAGATGGCTGAGCGGTTAGGGAATCTGGCTATTAATCAGAAGGTTGCCGGTTCGATTCTGGCCGTGAAAAAAAGACGCTGTGTCCTTGGGCAAGGCACTTCACCCTACTTGCCTCGGGGGGAATGTCCCTGTACTTACTGTAAGTCACTCTGGATAAGAGCGTCTGCTAAATGACTAAATGTTGCTGTGATTAATGTGGGATTGCGAACATGAATAAGCAGCTTGTGGCATGTGCTGCAACCATCTGAAACAGGGAGATGATCTCACGTGACGCACCTCTCTATAGTCCTGGCAGGAAACCCTAACCCAATCATTAGATGTAAGGTCAGAATATATGATATGTCTTCATTTTCACAAACCTGCAGAAGTCGTTTTTGCATGAAGATGTTTTTTCTTTTATTTCAGGACTGCAGAACAGAAAGTAAGTGATACAGATATAACTGACCTATATGGCCATCTGGTTATCATGAAATAATGATAGAACCACCTCCTATGGTTGGAAAACATCAACAGTCAAGAGCCATGGTTAAATAAAACATTTCAGGTCAGTATCTATAACGTTCACACAATGTCATCCACGAGACACAGCAGGAACATTCTTTTAATTTTCCCTCTTGCTTCAGGGTTTCAAACTGAGTTGAGACGTGCACAAACATCGATCTACGTAGCAGCCTACGTAATCAGCACTTGTAAGACAGGATGGTGGTTTTGAGTGAGTTATGAAGAATGGCCCTATGTTCTAAATGACAGGATAACTTTCTTCAAGGCCTGACATTCTTCTTTATGAAATGTTTTTGATCAATTGTCAAATTATAAATTATTCATATATCGTGGATATCAAATATGGATGTATACTGTGTGGGATCATATCACATTCAAACTGAGAGAATGGAAAATTGAATTGTGATAAAGTCCTTGGATACCATGAGGTGAAAGCATAGGAGTATTCTGTTGTAAATGTGGGAGAAAATGGAATTGTCTGTGATGGAGTAAATGATCTCACAGTGAGTCCCATGGGTTTGGTAGTGAGATTGCAATATCTGCTTGATCAGCCTAATGGCTGTGTCCAGGGCAGATGGACTGGACACACACACACACACACCCACACACACACTGGGAGGACATACACATGTGAGCAGACAAATATCCCCACATGTCTGCCCCCTTCCCCCCCCCCCCCCCCTCTTTCTACCTTGGTTGACTTTTCACATGCATGTGATCACATGCACACACATGCACACACACACGCACACACGTATGTGATCACATGCACACACATGCACACACATGCACACACATGCACACACATGCACACACTGCACCCCAGCCTCATTACTCCTCTGTGTTTGCGGAAGTGTGCTGCATCCTCCCCAATCCTCTGATGTCTGGATGGAAGAAAAAGGACATTTGTCTGCATGAATATTACATCTTTCCTCTGGTCCAACGTTCAATTATTGAGCAGGATGCACTCAGGAAAACAGTCTCCGCGAGGCGCTGGAGAAACATGTGTCGTTCCATCCTTCCAGGTCATCTTTTTCAAATGTCGTATTTAAAAAAAAAAATTGGCGAAGGTGTCCCTCTGTAGACAGTGCGGAGTGTTGACTTGGGACTGGGGTGAAGAGTGCAAGCGTTGCATACTTCAACAAGTTTCAATCTGATTTCACTTAAAATCACACAGCATGTGTTTTCACCAACAGCCAGGCACACATGCACAGGAACACACACACACACATATACACACACACACATACCCAGAAACAAACGCCGACCACTGTCTGTAGATTCAACAGATGGCCCTGATGGAGGGTTGCTAGGCGACTGGTAATCAAACATTTAATTCAGCTTGATTTGTGTGTCATAAAAAATGGGAGTGAGTCTTTGATTTTGACTTGAATTGCAAGATGCAAGATCTCTTTAGTTTAGTTTTGAATGGGAGAAATGCAATTAGCTGTGTCGTAAGAAATAGATTCAAACAGTGAAAAACTGTGTTCAAGAATAGTATTCATTTGTACCACAGGCAATCACAGTAAGTAGTTTAGTAGAAACTAGTTTTGAAAACAACACTCACATCCACACATCCACAAAAGAGACAAGCAACTAATATACACTTCTATGGTAAATCAATGTTGATAATGACATGCACCAAACTCTCTTGGTACATTATGTAAAGCATTAAATTAATCATACATGCATTCCCATAGGGCAACATATATATGACAAATCCATTGTTAAGATAGCATGGTTGGACTTGGGATAAACAAGCCTGTTACCTCAGTCAGTGGGCCAGATGAGATCTAGCTGGCACAAACTTCCCACCAGAGTTCAGAAATAGAAACTGAATAGAACATAAGAGAAAGCGAAAAGAAAAAATCTGTAAACATGCAGTGGCAGTAGAGTGTGCCTGGTGAAAATGAGAGTGGGTGTGATATTCTTTCATCTAAAAATAAACATAAAACGGTATTCCTCATTCCCTCCTCTCTCTGTCTCTTTTTGTTTCCTGCGGACCGATGATTCATGCTTTAAGAGGAGGAGGAAAAACTCACACACACACGTGCATACACACACACACACACCTGTATTTAGGCAAACAAGCACACACGGACACACATACAGAAATCAACATGGCCACACAGGTCTTCAACTTTCATCCCCAGGATGCAAAAACAAATCTCCACTGTGGTTGGAGATGTGCTTCCACTGTGACGTGATCAGATATGGAAGACGAAAAGTCAAGAGCCCTCCATGGCTTCCTCAAGCAAGACTTCACACACCGTTTAACAGAGTACAGCACCACACACAGACACACGCAAACACACACACGCAAACACACACACTGCATCCCTTGGAGACATCTAATGAGTTAACACTCCACCGACCCTGTGACATATCATGTGACCTATCATGTGACATATCATGTCCCTACACACCCTGGAGCTACCCGTCTGTCTGAGAAGCCGACAGACGGGTAGAGGAGATTGTGTGTGTAAACAGAGGGGCGAAAGATCCTTCCCCCCCAGCTTGCCAGGTTTATCGCTCAGTCGAAGCAAACAGCCTAAAGTCACACAATAGTACACTGGTTAAACTTTGAAAAAAGGGCTTTTTCTTGTGTCGCCCACGGCGTGGGTGTCTCAAGGTTCGGGTCCCTGAAACAATGCCCCGCGTTATGAGCTCCCGGAGAGAGCAGCGGAGACAGAGAGGCAGCGAAGCCTCTGGGTGCGGAAGCGCAGCTGTCTGATATGACGTTTACTTTGATTAGGAGAGGAGAAGTTGAGACCCGTGGGAGGCCCGGGCTTGCTCTCTACCACTGGCCAGAGGACCTCTACAGGACGTTTATACCCAAAGGCCCTTACGGTGGCCACCGACTGCTCATTTCAACTGCTAGAGGTTTTTTACTTGGTTGTTAATGACCGTGACATGTGTGTGTGTGCTGGGGGGGGGGCTGGGGTTAGGGGGTTTGGCGGGTTTAAAGGTTGGTTGGGGGTGCGTGTTTAGGTCAGATTGTGTGACCTGTGACGCTGTGAATCCCACTCACAAAAGACAACATTTTTTCAAGAAAAAAAGAAAAAAGAATGCATTCCTCAGAAAAAGATGCCACGCATATTTCTCCAAGCTAGCAGATGGCTCCTGTGCACATCTCTTCAGAAGCGGGGTTATCACAGGAGGTACGTGGGGGAGATTGCTATCCACGGAGCTCTGGGTCACAATCAGTTGATTGCGTCAGTGAACCGGATCAGTAGAATCAGTGGGCCAACTGGGCTTTTGATGATCTGCTTGGTGAATAGAGGCTGAGAACACACCAGGCTGCTTTAACAAGGTCATTCTCCGTGACAACGCTGGGAGCATGGAGGATGAGGAGGATGGGGATGAGGGTGATGAAGAACTGTAAGCAAACTCATTATCTAGGTTCGAAAGGTCTGTGCATGTGTGTGTGTGTTGTGTCTCTGTGTCAGTCTGCCAGTGTGTGTTGCACATGTGCCTGTGTGTGTGCGCATGCATGTCTTTGTTTCGGTATTCCGGTCCGGGTGTGACAGTGCACAACCATGCATGTGTGGGCGTGATAAGTCTCTGTATCTTATTAACAGGCATCCGGGAGGGAGGGTCGATAATGCCTCTGCCCACCAGTGTCCCCCCTGAAGTCCTACACAGTCTCCCTGCCTCAGTGCCTTAGCACGCTATGCTAATAACCAGGATCACATTACAGGACTTTTTTAATCAGACTGGGGGCGGCTATGGATGCCCAGAACGCAGCCAGGCTGCGGCAGCTGTGAACCACTGACCCCCCATCCCTTGCTGTTTCTCTCTTTCATCTTAGACCTGCATCTTTCTCTCTCTCTCTCTCTCTCTCTCTCTCTCTCTCTCTCTCTCTCTCGCTCTCTCCTTCTTCCTCAACAGTCCAATTTACACATCTTAGCAACTGTGTAATATAGGAGATGTGTGATGGTGGTGTGAACTTGAAAGAGTCAGATGATGTTGGCTTGGGTGATGGGTTGGGCTTTGAGCTAATTGCTGATTCCAAGACTCGGTTGAGGTATAAACCTTGAATGACTGACTTATGTTTATATTTGTTTGTTTGTGTGTGGTTGTGTGTGTGTCTGGTTGTGTGTGTGTGGGCAGGCATCTGTAATGGACCCTGTATCTGCACTGTCAGTCAAACGTGTGCAGATGTTGTAATCCTGTCATGCTTCTGTGACGGGTCTGTAAGAGCCGTAGCCACGCACCGTCTGACAAGGTAATTCGCCACTCACGGGATTCGAACGCTCGGCCTCCGACTTGCCAAGCGCGACCACTACCAACTACGCCAAAGAAAAACTAGCTCTTCTTTGACGCAGGTGGCCTATTACATACCCGAGCAGTGAGTTTCACGGTCCTCACTCCGTTACACTTCAGAGTGTACAGTGACGTGCATGCCAGTAAGCACACATCAACTTTCTCTGACCTTGAACGGCCAACTGTATTCAAGTACAATTTCTGTGGAAATTGTGAGGTATGCTTGCGTGGGTTCTTCTTTTACTAGGCATTTTCATTTATTTAGTATGTTTTACTTCACCTCCAAACCTATTGTTTTCATGACTTTTCATGAGTGTACTTACATTTTAGAACTGATATTTCTGTATATTTTAAATAAGTATGCATACTTATTATTCATGAAGATTGCATCGATTTAAAAGCATACATTTGTTGCTGCTTATTTACACTTCAAAATGTTAAGAGTCGGGGGTTTATCAACTCCAATCTTTCGGATATTGAATAGCGATTGCCCTACAGAATTTATGGTCATCATTTGATACCCCTCGCGTGGTTTAGTGCTTTAATAATCTATCAGTCTCACCACAATATAAACTCAACAGTGCAAATACAAGGGAAACAAAGAAGACGAAGTTTTAGCTAACTGTTTAGTAGCTAGCTCTAGTACTTCAGCTGGCTACCAGCTCCATCCTGTTCTTTGGAGAACTGGATTATCAACTACAGAAGAGCACATCCTAGCAGCCGTAATGTATCATGTTGCTCACCTGGGCTGGAGAGAAGCCGACTGTGCTCCGTTTTGATCCTAGCTTCAGAACTGACCCTCGGACCGGTAAGTAACTTGTACAGCTGAGCTAACTAGCCTACTGGTGTGGGATTGCTAGAGCTAACCAGGGTGGACAATAGTAGAAGGCGTCATTTTTGACAGTACGAAGAAGTGCGAACATACAGGCTGTATATACAGCCTGTATGTTCGCACTTCGTAGTGTCAAAAATCACCCTGTATTACAGGGTGTTGATATCACAGCCTATCAAAATCAATTACTATAGGTTTGCCAAGAGACAACGAATACAAGGAAGATAGAGAATAAAGACATGAAAAGTGACATTACTGTGGCGTGTATGATCATAGTGTATCGTAATACTGTTGCTAGTACAGTTTCTGGGCATCAGAAACACTTTCAGATAATTTCCTGGATTTGGCCCTGGTTTAAATTCCTTTCTCTTGAGAGAATCTGCTAGCATCTGGTAGCCACAAACAAACTGAACTCCTAATGAATGCAAAATAGAGAGATATAGCAGACAATGAAAGATTAATGAGTAAATCTCCACCTATGAATATTTGAAAAGGGGAGGTCTGTTTAATACATGATCACTCCACTGGAAAGCTTCCTGTACAGGCCACAGCCACACTCTCCCACGCATGGAAAACAACAGGGGAGACTCAGTAGGATGTTTGGCCCATCAGAGATCTCATCTCCCTGCATTCCAATCAAAATATAGATCTGGATAGTTAATGATGATTTGCTGCCAGCTGCATGTGATGCAGAAACCATAGTGGAAATAACAGTTCTTCATGGATTAGTTAGATTTGTTGTACCTACCATGTGTTGTATGTCACTTTTTGAATGTAAAACGTCATGTTGATGGTAGCTGTAAGTGGATGTGTTGCTATAAGCACTGATTAGTCAGAAGTTGATATCCGACCTCCTCAAGCCTTTGTCTTCTCACTGAATCTTGTTTTATTTGGATTGTACTTTTTTCAGTAGTTTCTTCGCAAACCGGAACAGGGGAAATATCACCATGACATACCATTCGTTTTTGATACTACCATTTTCAAGCTAATCCAATCATAGACTGACGTTCCTTAATATTTGTTCCAAAATACCTTTAACTCCTCCACACCTGGATGTGAGGACTGCACTTGACATGGATCTGATAGCTTGTTTCCCTAACTAGTTTTGTGACTGACGTAGGGGTGAGAGGATCGATGGATTCATCTCTAGGATGCGGGGGTTCAGCTGTGCAGGGGACGTGCCTGTACATGCTAACAGAGGGATTATGAAAAGGTGGTCTCGGGCTCTCTGGGTGTGGGGGGGTGTGTGGGGGGGGGGGGGGGCAGATGAGGGCTCTGGAGGCGGGTAACTGACGGAATTGAGAGAGACGCAGCGACACAAGGGCTCTCTTTCAGCCGTATCAATCACTCTGGGTCAACACACACACACACACACACGCATGCATACACACACACACGCATGCATACACACAAAAATGCACACAAACACAGAAACACACACACGTGCATAAACACACATTCATACACACAAACACACACACACTGAAACAAAAACAAATGTGGGAACACACATGCATGTTAAGATACTTATGAAACGTGAATACAGTAGATAGTCATACTTTTATCATTAGCTTCACCTTTCCAAGCATCTGGATTAATCAACATTGTAGTGGACATTCATCTTCTGTTCTGGTAGTGAGTGATTTGTCTTTGAAAATACCATGAAGGGCTATTTACAGTATAATAGACATTTATAGTGTAGAGGGCAGGTTTGTACCCAAGGCACTGGGGAAATCCTTTGCTGTGAGAGTGACAAATGACTGCATGGAACATTAATGAATCCAGTAACAGAAGGAAATAGGGAGAACAATGAACATTACATAACAACACATGTTATAACAATGAACATTAAATCATGTTCTAGCCACATGTGGTCAGGAGAATTCTCCCATACAAACATAGATAACACACACACACGTACACGCACACACATTGGGACATGGTGCATAGCTGCACATATCATAACTACTCCCCCCCACACACACACGCACACAGAGCACACACACACAGAACACATCACAACGTGCAGAATGGCACAGCACAACGCAGAGACGAATTCTCATTTGGGCTTTCCCGTGTTCTGTTGTTTATGATAAAAGCTGCGTGAGATGGTAGCTGACAGGAGCTCAACGAGCCCCAGAGTTTCCCTCCCCCCCTCCTCCATCTTGCATGTCGTCAAAGTGGTGGGGGGGAGAAGGGAAAACCGACTCCCCTGTCTTCATAACAGGCACTGCATAATGCAGCAGCTGTACGGGGTTGCCTGAACGTCTGAGACACACAGCGACAATGGAGGAAGAAACGTCTCTACTGAGAGGGTTGTAGCTACGCACCATGCCGTCCTGGTGTGTGTGTGTGTGCGTGCGTGCGTGTGTGTGAGAGAAGGAGAGAGAGAGATGCACTTTTCAGCTGTGCACTGCACTGACCCTGTGTGTGTGTGTACCAGTGTACATTTTTGCCAAAGCAAAACATGGATGGACAGAGATCTTGGACTGATAAGAGCCATAGAACACAAGTGACAAAGTAACAGAACAAGAAAATTAAGATGTTTCGATACCGTACTCACCAAACCTGCTACGTTACGGCTAAATGTCATGCAGCCTATGGTCAGAGGAATCGTGTCATAATGTAGTGCTGTAAAGCTTGGACTGCATAGGTGTGTGTGTGTGTGTGTGTGTGTGTGTGTGTGTGTGTGAAAAAGAGTATATGAAAGTGTGTCTGTACATGTGTAAATAGTAGGCTTTGGAATGATCAAGGTTGATTTGGAGAGAGAGATTTTTCCTCAGAATCACTACACCTTGTTATCCAGGAAGTTGGTTGAGAGAAGGTCCTGAAGTCCTTCAGGAATCTGATGGACACACAGGTGAAAATCACCTACTGTTATTGAGGAAGTTGGCAGAGATAAAGTTGAGGATCCCTTACTGCAACGTGTTGTTGCCAAACTACTAAATGAGGATTCACATGTAAACTCTCATCTTCACACATCCATCTGTCTCACTTTCTCTTGTTCTCTCTTTCTCTCTGTTCCCCCCCCTCACTCTCTCCTCTCTCTCTCTCTATCTCTCTCTCTCTCTCTCTCTTTCACCATCTCCCTATAGTTTTCTTACCTTTGCACTTTATTTGTACTTTTTTATTTTTTATTATTCAAGACAAGTAGCTCTTAAAATCCCAGTGCGTAAGCATACATGAGGAAGACACGGAATGGGCTAGGAGAATCGTAGAGATGGACTGGGCAAGGAGAGGTTCTGCATTCCTGTGGCTATTCCCAGAGGAACATATCTCTCCTTTTTGGTATTTTTAGCCATGCCCACGAAAGCAGCTAGATTACTTGTTGTAGCCTAACCCTTCTGTGTTGCAGTGGACTGCAGATCAATCGCAGATATAGGAGTTCTGTGCTCCATTGCAAGCAGTGTCTCAATGCAATTTACTAGTAGAACTAAAGAGAGCACACAGCTCTGTGGACTTAATGTACTGCGGAGAGCTTTGCGCCATAAGTTTAAAGTTTTCTTTAAGGTTTATAGACATGTATGCACTCATCCCATTGAGGACAGTGGTGTTTGTATCTATTCTGTAAACACATGATTGAATTGTGCATCAACTGTTCAATTTACTCACAAAAGAGCATTTCCTAACACCGATGATAAGAAGAAATTCAACTCTGAATGAACCAAAAGTGATTCTGCAGAAATAATAAATGCATGACTCTCGTTAGATCTGATTCATTGTTCAACATTTACAAGTGGGAATGCAGAAAAACCACAAAACTATACCCTGTAATCTTTTCCAGAGAAAACCGGTAAATGAGGATCGGCTACCTTGAGGAGAGGTGCAGCAGTGTTGCTAATTGCTTCATTAACGACTCTTGATGATATTCCCACAACGTTGAAATCTGCCCCGTATGTCAACCACACAATTCAGACACCAGCCTATCCAGCAAATGGTTCTTCAATTATTTATAACACAATGCTATTTGCGGGACCAAATGCCTTGTCTTCAAATATGCATGGAGTGTCTATAAATGATCTGATGTCTCTCCACAGCTCTCTGAATGACAGAAGCAGCCCACCCCGTCTGAGCAGTAAACACAACGAGACAGAGTCAGGTCTGTGGGTCGGCTCAGGGATATTTCTAGAACGAGAGCTTGTGAATGCCTGACCTGGCTCCGTTGGTAGCTAATGGTGTTTTGTTAGTGGCAGAGAGGCAAGTTCACTCCGTCAGAGTGCCTTCATGACCTGTCAGCGAACCGCAGAAATAAGCAAGCGTGGCTCAAAAGGATCTATTGTATTTAGGTTGACCGAGAGAGCGAGCGGGTTTTAAATGGGAGCCTATCAACTGTAGAACTGGTTCTGTTCTTGTTTACCAGTTAGTCAGGGTAGTTGTGCATCAGCTGTCTCAACACCTTGTCAAACCCTGTTACTGCTGCTTGCTCAAAACATTGGCTGTGTCCTCGGGTTGCACTTGTTAAGTCAATTTTTGACTCACGCAAATATGCTCTTTTACCTCTTGCTATCTGAGATGCACCACGTTGAAAAGTGTTTCTTTATCCACTGTAGCATGCCCTTGGCTGTAGATTAATATAATGTATTCTCAATGAACCTCAATGGATCGCAACAGAATAAAGTTAAAGAAAACAATACATCTGCTTCAGATTTTGAGAACCATCTTAGATTTTGGGAACGTGTCCCTGCTAGGGAACATTTAGCCGTGCAAAAACAACCGATCGAAACAGCAGGTAAACCTAGAAAAAAAACCTAGACACCCCCGCACTTCCCGCGAGCTCCACTGAGCAGAGACGATGTCGAACAACAGCAAGCCACACTCGTGTGTCAGGGTGGGAGGGAGTGGTGGGGATGGAGGAGAGGAGGGTGTGTACACGCAGAGCTTCTGAGTCACCCCCCCCCCCCGTCACCCCCCCCCCCCCGTCCATCTGAGACTTCCATCCCATCCAGAGGCTCCATCTGTGGGCCCCGCAGGCCGGCTGTTGGCCTCTCTCACGCTCCCAGGACCCAGGCTGCTCCACTTGGGCTGCTCGGGCGCGATCGTTCCTCCCAGTCCTGGTGCTCCCTTCCCCAGCCACACGGCTCCCCTTCTCCCTGCTCTGCTGGCGTGCTTGGATCCACAGCCCCGGGGGACAGAGCTATACATAGATACCAGTTAGCATCAGACCCGGCCCCACGCATACACTCGTCCTGGGATGGAACACATTAGGCCGACACACGCAGCCCTGCTGTATTGTACAGTACAGGCTACCTATGTGCACCTCAGCATCCTGTATGTGGAGGAGAGTGCGAAATAGAAACCGGAAGGATTTCCAAAAATATAATGATACCTTTTTTACATCTAAACCCCCGTCGTCGTCGTCATGGGAGATGTGTCAGTGTGTAATGCTCATACATACAGTAACTGTTCTAAAATCCTCTTGCTTCGCCCCTTCCTTTTGAAATCTTACTGAATGCCATCATCGTAGCTGCTGCGGTCACTGTCTGGAAAGTGTTTGGCAGCCTGGAACTAAATTAAACTGTGAAACCCAACGATACTGGTAAAAAATTTGAACCTGTGTGTGTAACTCCAACACCTCTCCAGAGGTAGATAACACCCAGTATTGGGTGTCTACCTTCCCATAGGCTACCAGGACAGACACACTGCTCATCTAAAAACTCAGAACATTATGTATGCTTTTAGTTAGCCTATTTTCGCACACACACACATACACATTCACACAGACAAATAAATATAGAGATTCAAAATCTGTATAGACACAAACAACCCAACACATACACAAACAAATAAGACAGAAACAAAACAGCACACACACACACACATAGGACTTTCCAGCGAGGTTTGTAAGGCAAATACCGTACATCCTATATTTGTGTTCGTATTTGAGCTTGGTAGGGAAGTGTAAAGGGTCCATTTGAGATGTTTTAATAATTCATCAGAGGTCTGTCCTCCGGAAATTAGTCTTTTTTTAATATATTCCTAATGGCCCACTTAAAGGCTGCGTCTATCAGATGGTTCCTCTGGCAGACGCTCAGGTATTCATCATATGACGGCTGGTTATATTCAGCTTTGGGGAAAAAGACACCATTGGATTGATTAGGGGATTTGGGGTGAGAAAGAGTGGGCTACTGCATGCAGTTCATGTTGAATTAATTGACAACAGTGTTAAGATCATTTCTTTATCAAGTAATGCACAGTCGTCGGATTCAAAGAAAGTACAATAGTTTAATGCTTGCCAGCAAGGAGACAAATCTGATCGCAATACAAAGTTGTCTGGTTCTCAAGTCTAGTATGATAATGGTCAGCCTAGGTCAGTTTGTTTATGTAAGCCTAGTGTCATCTATAGGTCATGTGGGGAGGAGGTTCTCTACTGACAAGAAATGCTAAGCACCAGTAATTTCAGAATATAATGTTACATTCTTAATTTCTCTGACAAACAGGCACCCTTCCCCCAACCTATGCCTTTTTTACACACACATGCACACAAGTATGACCTCACGGACAACTTGAAATGTTTTGATGATGCTCGGGGTAACTAGTATTTTCTTAGTCCATTATGGAACATGCAGTTGTTCGGGTAACACTTACAAATTATATGTCTTGTTAAAAGTTGAGTAAAATAACATTGTTCTCTTCTTGAGGACAGTCATGGTGGGGAGAGCAAGGTGAGTGAAGAAGTGAGTGGGAGTGATACAAAATTGTGGGGACCTTTTCTCCACTAGAGAGGCTATTTTGTACACATACACTAACAGTGTGCAATTCATCAACATATTGGCAAAGAGTTCAAGGAATAACTTGGAAATGTCAATAATGATGTCTTACAATCTGGTTACAACTGGTTCAGTCGAGGTACGTTAACAATTAGCTCGATATGAAGAACAGTAAATGCATATGGATCAAAACTAATCACATAATAATTAATACATGCTTTCAGTGACAATACGAGTAGTTTGGGATATAGAGACAACTTGAGAAGAAACAGCAAGAGTGGGCAGCATAATAATGTTGTCTCGGAGAAGCATTTTGGCCAAGCTTTATTGTTTTAAGGAATGACAATGACACTCGTCTAAAGGTCATGGTTGATGCTAACAACTCTCCAGGGAGCCATTGTGACACGTTTCAGGAACCACATGTGACCTGCTCAGTTGCTGTCCCATGACACCAGAACTAATCGATGACTGTGGAAACCTGTGAGATACGGAAGTGTTTTACAGCGGCAGTAATTGCTCACACTCAGTGTCACTCTCTGAAATATTAAAGATATTCATGACCTGACCACACCTCAGACTGTTGGCATGAGACTTTAGACAAGCCCGCCCTACTTAAATGGTTTAAAGTGATTGAAATTGTTATACAATTTCCCGCCGTACATTTTAGCAAACGTTTTTTTACATCATACACATGTACAAACAAAAAATCTATGAGTTTTATATTTCGTTCTTTGCGGAACGACAAAAGGCAGACAATCTCCGGGACGAGATTCAATGGATTCAACTTTATCGTGTCAATGATCACGAAAAGCGTGATACCAGATTACACAACCTGGATTTTCCACTCAAACCTGATACCTTACTAATGTTGCTGTCGTTCCCATAGCAATACTTTCTTGCTACCTCTTAATGCCTGAATAACTTTAAAACAAAGTATGCTATAACAACAGAGAGCATGTAAAAACTAGAAACCTAGAATTAATGTAAGTAGTTTGTTTAATTTCATCAAACAATTTCGTCAAAATATAAATAGAGGTCCTTGTAACAATTCAAAGTATAACTGTCAACTATCTGCTCTGGTGGTATGAGGAACCAGTAGGCTTCAGATGTCTGACACAGAGAGAAACATTACTAAAAGGGAAATGTGTATATTTCGGAGACAAATGTACATTTTCATATTCCCTCAGTGACGCAAGATTAAGAGGCATTTTGAATCTAGAGCTGACATGCAAGTCCATTGCCAGCAGCCTTCTACTTGCCATTGCTTCAGCTGTTTTCAATGAAATAGTAATAGAATAAATGCACTGCTGCCCCGGTTAACAAGGGAATTCTCTAACTTAGAACAAAGCCCAGATGGCAGTAGTGTGAGAGAGAGTTTCCAGTTCCTTATATGATCCTCTAGGAAGACAGGGTCACTGAATCATGGATTGAAGTTGTTAACGCCAAGACCTGCAGTACCACAGACTACATGGAATGAAACCTAATGTGCTAGTGTTGTTGAGGGATAGTCCTTATCACAGGGCTGTAGGACTAGTGTGTATACCAGTGAGTCTACACCTCTAAGACTGATAGAGCCTCGTCAGCGACTTATTTTCCCAAGCAGAGATTCTGTCGTGACAACAGACTTTCATCTCACACAAATTATTTTTTTTTTTGTTCTCCCTGAGGTGAAGCTGATAAAAGCAAAGTTGTGTTAGAGGACAATGTTGAAACTCCACTTTTAACTATTTCACCAACTCCTACTGTACATTGCAGGACATCAGGCTTTTCCCATTAATCTTTGATTGCCTTGAGTTCAAACAAGAACCTCAGGTTTGAGTGATGTTTCAAGGTTATTGAACAGAGGATGATTGGTGAGCCCAGGGCTTGCAACTAACTGTCCCAGTACCGTCCCAAAGTGCAAAATGAACCATCCCAAACTGAACTTGACCTGTCCCAAAATGTAAATTCTTGTGTTTTTGCATTTTGACATTCTGACATGGGTCTAAGTTATTTGCAACACTATTGAAGTAATCCATACAGTCATGGGGCTCAAATCAATGTCTGAATTTCAATGTGAATAAACAATAGAATACACAATTGTCTTGCTTGTTTAATGGTGGGGCTAACACAATTCTTGGTGTGGCTGTAGTAAAAAAGTTTCTAAAGGTTTGAAAAAATTTTGTGCTTTTTTTCAAAAAGGTTTTGAAAGGTTAGAAAAATATTTTCTACAAAAATGTTCGACATATTTTCTCTAAAATATATTTGTGATTTCTTAAAAAAATGTGTTTGCACCATTGATGAGTACTTGATGAGGACTTTACTAAACTCTACTGTACTCTATTGCAGGGCTAGCAACTAACCTTTTTCCACATAGTACCGTCCCGAAGTGCAAAACTCTTGTGTTTTTGCATTTTGACATGGGTCTATACAAGGTGATATACAGTGCACACAGTAAACATGTGATTGAACGCAGTCTGAGGTACCGGTAATCAGATCTTGTTAGATGTATAGATAACAGGACCACAGGAGAACTTAAGTAATGATGACACATGCGACATGAGGTGAGTTCCATCTAACAGCACTTGTTCACAAAACACTGCACAGGAAACTTCCACGATGGGTAACAATTAGGATCAAATCTGTCTCACTAATCATACATTTTTGACAATTGTTAATTGTTTACACCTGTCTAAACAAGTAGACAGATCTCAACCACAGATAATAATTTTCTGGATTGTTCAAATATTAACCATCGTGACTCATTCGGACAATAGCCTAATAGATTTCTGTCACTGATGAGACCAGATGGAAGACAAAGAAGTCAGGAAAAAGGCCATCTCCCAAAGTCATTCTTCAAACTTGTGTTTTGTAATTAAAATATTCACAAGTATGATTCGTGTGATATCGATCCTAAAGGGTTCACCTTGCTGTGAGTTGCGTGTGTCGTTGCCGTGGGCCTCTGAGCAGCGTGTAACGTGTGCGGCACTGCGGTGGTGAAGGTGTGACTCATTGCCGAGCGAGGATCCAGCTCACAGCGATACTGGCAGAGCCTCCAGAGCAGGTCATTAGAAGGGGGGGAAGGGGGAGGGGTGTACAGCTGTCTAGCTTGGCAGGGCCTGTTGTCTGGGGCACACACGTGGGCAATGCCATCTTCATTCAGGCCCAGTCCTCTAATCAGTTCCACTAATCAAATTTGGAAAGAAACATGCTAATTCTGCACTAATGCCACTACAAACAGAAAAATAGCATGTTTCCATAGCGTAATTAATTGGATGTCTCATTACTGTATTCATTAGCTTAACGGGCTAAGACACTGGTTTGGTATCTCATGTTTTATAATGAACTTCATAAAGATTATTTGACTTTTTCTGGGTGCAACTAGTTCTTTGACAGCTGTTTTTTTGCTGAGAAGACAAACAACCAAGAAGAAGTGATTAGAACCTAATAAGCTACTAAGGCAGAAGATGGCCTTAAGGTCGGTTAAGGTATCCCTCAGAGATTCTAATTTAACTCAATAATTACTTTAGGCTGCACCTGGAGATAGGTCTAGAGGAAGTGAAGCTCTACAGGAAGTGAAGATTTACAGGAAGTGAAGCTTTACAGGAAGTGAAGCTCTACAGGAAGTGAAGCTTTACAGGAAGTGAAGCTTTACAGGAAGTGAAGCTTTACAGGAAGTAAAACTCTACAGAAAGACTCATGGGCAAGGCTGTGCCATAGACAAAAGCAATTTAAACCACATAATGGCTTTGTAAAAACTGCATATAATATATGTTTATATATATGTGTGTGTGTGTATGTGTAATTGGCATTTTAACAACAAACAGGTTTACTCCAACAATACTCAACCCTTCTAAGTTTACAGGGAAATGTCCAACTTTCCTGAATGTACAGGTATCTCAAGCTTAAAAACATGGATAATGGTACCTTATAGGCTACTGTGTAAAAATAATAGATGGCTTGATATTCATCTCATGCCACAGACCATCACCTGGGACCCAACATCAGTCCTCCGTGACAGCAGGGTTACCTCATCGATATGGATCCACGCTCTGGTTCCTGATTCAGACATGGAAAGGTCAACGCAATGTGTTCCATACTGATTACGTTGGAGACAGGTCAGAGAGACTACGCATCACAATTATTGTTTTTTTAAACCCTGTGGTGGATTCGGTCTTGGAGCAGAATGAAGAGCCAGCCACAACATGAAGGTCAGCAGCAGTCCAGTCATGTGCAAGTACACCAGTGGCCTGAGGGGAAATACAGACAGGATGGTTTACTGTAGGTGGGTATGTAGGAACGAAGGTTGTATTGATGGGTAAGCGGGCAGGTTCTGGAGGTAGGTGGGTATATATGTAGGCAGGTAGGTAGATGTGGAAAAAAAGAAAACACCAAAATTTTTATGAAACTGTGAAGCCTGACTTCCAGGATGACCTTGTTTACTGATATAAGGGATTTGATCTCATACAATTTTAAGGTGTTTCACTCTCCCCTGCTGCATGGTCGCTTGTGTGCGCATCGTCACACAATCCTACACCCAATTTCAAATGACCTTGCTTGTAATTTGCATGGACACCTGAGATTTGAATAAAGTCAAGGTTTTTCTTCTTTCAGTTCCTTTATAACAGGAAGGATTTCCAAAGTTTAAAACGTCTCTTTTTCATTCTACTTCTCTCTTTCTTGATGGTCGGGCCACCTGCATTTCCTGGTTTTTCCATTGGGCTGGGGAGTATGCATGTGGGTGTGTGTGTGTGTGGTTGTTTGTGTGTGTGTGTGGGCCCTGGCTGGTCCTCTGCTGTGTTTTTATGTCTTTGAAGAACACTGTGTTTAGAAGGCTCTTCCTCTGGGGTCTCCCAGGAGAGACTCCTGATGGACTTCCTGCCATGGGCCTCCCAGTTCTTTTCTCTCATGTGACTTTTCTCTGAGCTTATTAGAAGTGTGGACGTGTGTGTTTTTGTGTGTGTGGACGTGCATCGATGTTTATGCGTCCATGTATTGTGCATGTTTGTGTGTGTGTGTGTGTGTGTTTGGGTGTGTGTCTGTGTGTGTCTAAGAAAGAGAAAGAGGGAGAGTGGAAGAGTGAAAGTGTCACAGAGAAAGAGATGCTATGAGGCAGTGAGTTACATTACTTCACTTTGATTTACATTTAATTAACAGTGTTTGTAATCATTTCAGTTGTTTATCTGTTTTTGTCCAAGCATAAAAAACTGCACTCGAGTCACCCTTTATGACTTATGATGATAAATTATTCACTCAGTTCCAATATATTCCCTATAACGATCTAACACATTTGTCACTGTCAAATGCTTATTAATTGCATTTATAATTCCCAATTACACAATACACCATTCCATTGTAATTACATTTTTATGACATTCAATTCAAAGACACCACCAACAGGAATTGTTAGCTGGTTTAATGCTTGTGAAGTCAAGTACATATTTAATGGAACAGTAAGGCATGGATCCAGGGGTGTTGGGTAGAGGGGACTAAGACCAGGGGTGTTGGGTAGAGGGGACTAGGACCAGGGGTGTTGGGTAGAGGGGACTAGGACCAGGGGTGTTGGGTAGAGGGGACTAGGACCAAGGGTGTTGGGTAGAGGGGACTAGGACCAGGGGTGTTGGGTAGAGAGGACTAGGACCAGGGGTGTTGGGTAGAGGGGACTAGGACTAGGGGTGTTGGGTAGAGAGGACTAGGACCAGGGGTGTTGGGTAGAGGGGACTAGGACCAGGGATGTTGGGTAGAGGGGACTAGGACCAGGGGTGTTGGGTAGAGAAGACTAGGACCAGGGGTGTTGGGTAGAGAAGACTAGGACCAGGGGTGTTGGGTAGAGAAGACTAGGACCAGGGGTGTTGGGTAGAGGGGACTAGGACCAGGGGTGTTGGGTAGAGAAGACTAGGACCAGGGGTGTTGGGTAGAGGGGACTAGGACCAGGGGTGTTGGGTAGAGGGGACTAGGACCAGGGGTGTTGGGTAGAGAAGACTAGGACCAGGGGTGTTGGGTAGAGAAGACTAGGACCAGGGGTGTTGGGTAGAGAAGACTAGGACCAGGGGTGTTGGGTATAGAGGACTAGGACCAGGGGTGTTGGTTAGAGAAGACTAGGACCAGGGGTGTTGGGTATAGAGGACTAGGACCAGGGGTGTTGGGTATAGAGGACTAAGACCAGGGGTGTTATGTAGAAGGGACTAGGACCAGGGGTGGAAGGCAGACAGAGCCCTCACACGAAGGACAGGTGTGCCTTCTGAGTGGTGTTGGCTCTGTTTGGGCGTGGCTGCTAGCGTACTGGCTGACCTTGCCCTCTACAGTCGGGAAAAAAACTTGCAGCTCTGTCCTGTCTGGAACCACCTGGCAGAAACTCGCCTTTCAGGGGCCAGATTTCACCCCCTCAGCCCCGTGAAACAGACAGCAGGCCTCAGGATCTCTCCAGTCATGATCAGCTTTGCCTTTCTCATTAATCTCATTGTGTTTGGCCTGTTTCCCAGACACCGACGAAGCCATTAAACCATTCAATTCTCCATTGACCATGTTGTTTTGTCAAGGACTGAGTTCAGTCACTGCAAACAAAAAACGCCATCATGTTGCAAGGGAGTTGTGTTTCTCTTCAGTTTAGATAAACGCACAATTTTAACCAAAAAGCAACAAAAAACTTTTCTCAATCATTTCCACAGTCTGAAAGCCCCTTTAAGACAGTGTCTGATATGAAAGCTTTGAACACGGGAGCACACATGCTCTTAAATATTAATCTCACTTGTGACCGTGTTAGCTGTGCGCAAACTATTGAGACTCTCTGATGAAGGGCTGATGACAACTTGTACTTTGAAGTCGACATGAAACAATTAAGACACCTGTGTCTCCACTATCAGGCGACTTCAATGGAGGCGACGCTGCTGTGGTTGACCTGTGCACAGCCCCCTGTGCCTCATCGCAGACCCGGGGGAAGATGAGTTTGGACCAGATCAAAGTGGATCCAACAGTGTGAGTGTGAGTGTTTTCGTGTGTTGTTGTGTAGGCTCCTTGGTTGCAGACTCTTACAATAGTCTCCTTTGCTCAGAGGGGAGGAGGAGTGTGTGTGTGTGTGTGTGTGAGATTGTGTGTCTGTGGTTGTCCTTGGAGAGTGTCTGTTGTGATCTGGATGATCTGTCTGTCTGTTGTGATTCTTGACTGAACCAGGGTCAGTGCTGTGTTCCTCGTGTGACCAGAGATGGTACTGGAACAGGGCCCTGGGAAAAACTGGAAAATTACTTACTTGGAGGAAGTGTACAGGTACAAAACCCCCATTCCTCCGCACACACACGCACGGAGCCCCCACTAACAGCCTCGTATCTCCCGCTGGCCTCACTCCGGTGTGTTGATGTCAAAGAGCCTTCCTGCGTCTCTTTCATGTTACTGTAATTAGCCTTCAGTGGCGGGCTCTCGGACGGCAACTTTCAGCTGACAAATCTGAATAAAAGATCTGTAGAGGCTTTGAAAGTTACACACTGTTAGTAAACATCCAATTTAATTAGTGGGATGTTCTAATCTAATAGACTGTGCGTGTGAGCGTGTGTGTGTGTGAGAGAGTGTGTGTACGTATGAGTACTGTACACAAGTGCGTGTGTATGTAGAGTTGTGAGTGTACTGTATATTACTGTAAATGCATAGCCCACTTCTGAGCCTGAGTGTTAACCATATTTAATACACGTTTTACAAAATCAACAGGAAATCAACGATTACTTACAGTTTTCATGACTCAAATCTGTTGGTAAGATGTCTGTTACTGATATGAGGTCTCTCACAGAGAATGTGCAAAGTGCAAACACACTGTGTTTCTCTGTCTCTCTCTCCCCTCACATCGCTGCTTAATGACCTGTGACCTATATGCAGTGCTTAATTTACACTACCTAATGAGGCACGGAGGGCTAATTTAAATGGGGGACAGGAATGACACACTGAACAAGACAGCCAGCGTATTTCCATCTCACACACACCGATAAAGCTGCTCGGCTCAATTATGTCTGCAAATACCCACATGGTTCAGGCCCAGCCTGCCCAATAAATCATACTCACCACAGCAACATCAGGAGCCTGAGTGGAACAAGCTTACAGGGCAAAGAGGAGAAGGGAGGTGCGTGTGTGAGTTGGTGCATGTGTCCGCATGTGTGTGGGCACGTATGTGTGAGTTGTGTGTGTGTGTGTGTAGTTGTGTATTTGTTCTGGAATTGCAGGAGAAGCAAGAGCGGGTGCCGATACAGACATTTTTCTCAATCTGGCCTGTCACGGAGTAAAGTGTTTTAAACAAGATGAATCTTGTAAAGAGGATGCAGGCGACTACAATGGTGTTCCTCATGTTACATTTACATTTAGTCATTTAGCAGACGCTCTTATCCAGAGCGACTTACAGTAAGTACAGGGACATTCCCCCCAAAGCAAGTAGGGTGAAGTGCCTTGCCCAAGGACACAACGTCAGTTGGCATGACCGGGAATCGAACTGGCAACCTTCGGATTACTAGCCCGACTCCCTCACCGCTCAGCCATCTGACTCCCCTCCATGTTAAGTGGGAGGAGCTACACAACTGCTCCACCCCTCCCCGAATGACAGGCCATTTAGGTGTGTGTGTGTTGGTGGGTTGATACTGATCCAGTCAACTTCTAATACGCTTCTGCTTTTACCTATTATATTTATTTATTGTCATCACTGAGCAAGCTTATGGACAATTTGTAGGTATGCAATGCGTACATGCAATCATGGCCATACCATCTCGTAGTTTCTCGTTCATATTAAACTAAAATGGAAGGTTTGATGTTTAACTACTTGGACAATTTGACAGTTAACAACTTGTTGACTCATATAAAAACAAGTTTTGTTACGACTAGCCAAATTGCTAACAGCAAAGCACAAAATGGCCTCAGAAACCGTTTCAGTGGGCACATCTGATCCCAGGTATAGAGTAGAACTAATATAAGTGTGTTAAATGTTGAGCTAACCTATTCATTCTCAAACACCATCCTCATAGGTCTACTATAAAAATACACAAAGGTGTTATAAGTAAAGCTAGGGGTTGTAACGGGCAGTAATCCCTTAATGTTCTCATAGAATGTACCAGAAGAGGTATGGATGAATCCCTGGCCACACAGAGACAATTTTGTATATCTCAACATGAGACAACTTAACAACCCTTGGAGTAATGAGCAGGTTGGCTAACGAGTAGTTTGCAGCCCACGTCTGATTAAGAGAGCAGCGATGAAAAGACCACTTGCACTCACACACGGGCATTTAGCATAATTAGATGTCCGGGGGAATGAGTGCTTGTATAACGAGTTCAGCGTGTGAGATGACGCTGAAGAGCAAGGGTTTCGGGATATCGAGAGGCAGAAAGCAGGTTAGACCGAACCCCAATAGCTAAGGAACAAGTTTGAAAACATCGAAACAAGTTTGTTGTTTGTTTAATGCCTTTTCTGTAAAATTTCCGGTGACATCCGAACTTTTTGGAGTGATGAGTCATCCATAGAAAATCCAGGCATTACAAAACACGTAGATCAGAAAGCCCCAATTATGCAACAGGAGTTAACAGCTACCGCTGCAGAGAGAAAGAGAAGGAGAGAGTCAGACAGAGAGTCAATAAGAGAGAGAGAGAGAGAGAGAGAGGGATTGAGATTCAGAGAGAGAGACAGAGAGGACCTGAAAGAGACGAGTGTGGATGTGAGACGCAGGAATAATATGACGACTCAGAGGAAGAAAGGATATGAGTCACATCACGTATATTAACATTTCACGTCTCTAATAATATAATAATTTACCTAATGTCTTAAAATGTCAAGCTGATGTATATTGTTTTGGTTTTCTTGCCCTGTGTTCTTATTGTAATTATAGACTTTTTAAAACCTCAGTTGACCATATTATGGCTGTAAAGGGATTACATTTAAGATCATTATTCATTCTCTTTCTTCTAGTTGAGGTTTGATTGCAGCATTGTGTATTTTTTTGTTTTCATGCTTGATACTTAATTAAAGCTTGATCTCCAACTGCACTTGTCATTGTCCATTGGAAATGTTAAATCATATTAAAAGCCTCTTCAAATAATAGAACAATAATGAGCTTCATTATGAGATTATCACAGTCTGTTCATTCTCTGTCCTCTTAAGCGAAGCACTAGCACATGAGCCAGAGTCAGAGCCAGCGGATGCTATCAGTGTGTGCAGGTTGACATCAGTACCCACAAACGGAAAAAGATAATACTAATCATCCACTCAGGGCCTTTGACATTCAGCTCCAATCCTCCCACGGTGGATGAGGCAACATAATAATAACCTAGATTTCAAAACCGGTAGGTAGTGAGCAAACCAAAGCAGGTTAGTAAGCCATTTTCTACAGACATTGGTACAGGTTGGATGAGTTGTCTGGAAGGATAATGTGATTAAGTGTGATTCACCATGAAGGAATCCAGTCAGGAAACCAGGATGGGCAGAAAACAAGGACATGGTTTCTATGACTGGCTCCAATCTGGTGTTCCTCTGGTTGTTTTATGAATAAGGAAAAAATGGCACAAAAATTGTTGTGAAATGTACTTGACTCAGATGAGAAAATGCTCATATCTTTGTTCACATACATATTTATAATAGATTTTGAACAGTCGGTATTGACACATTCTCTCATATTACCTGTCAAGGCAGTTTATTTCAGAGCATTTTCGGTGACTTTGTAAGTATTTGATTATGATTGGAGATTTAATGATGACAACTATTAGTACCACACCGCATTGTGTGGACAATGTTGTTTGTAGCTGTCTTTAAAACTATGGTAGTAGCATGGGGACAATGCAAACAGAAAAAATACAGCATTTTCAGGTATTGTGGTGATGAAGTCTGCAAGCTAAATCACAGTAGGCCCATTATAGCTATATTAAAGCTTTGCCAAGGTACACAAAGCAATATTTGTTGTTTTCAATGTTGGAACTGTCAATTACATGTGGTTTATGTGTTCAATATCATGTGTACTGCTTTAAATGTTTTTCTTGATTTGGGGTTTTGTTTTGACTTTGCAACCCAGTCATACCTTTGTGAACGGCATCATTCTTATGTAATTTAATTTCATCTCATTTGTAGCCCATGCTGTATTTTTCCCTCTGAGGTCTGCTTCCAGTTTGTCTGAGAACAGGGCATCAATACAATTTTATGAAAAGCTCAATGGAGCTAATTCCATTTCATTTGATACAGATGGAATGGGCCAAGTAACAAAATGAATCAATGCTAACGGCTGGTTCTCCAGAGTGGTATTATGAAACAACAGTCAGTGGTGTCTGACATCTGTGCCTCTGCCTATTCAGAGGGCAGGAGAACAGGGACAGCACCATTAACTAATAACCTCTCATTACTCTGACATTCCCTTTCAATTTCCTGGCAACGGGTGCGAAACACGCCTTCACAAATGTTTTCTTTGAGGTAACTTTTCCTCAGCTCAGTCTCTCTTCCTTCAACTTGTGGAAGAGTCTCACACAACCACCTCCTCCCACATCTCTTGTGGGCAAGAGTAATTGCCTGGTTCTGACAATTATCCCCACTGAATAGAAGGTGTATGGAAAAGGCAGCTGATGCGGACTATTTATAGCGTTTGTGTTTCCGATGTGCTCTATTGAAGAAAGCGGGGGTTGAGCCTTCCCCTATTCAAAGTGCGACTTCACTTTGATGTCGTACCAGTCTCTTAAGAGGAGGAGAGTGGCTATTGATCTTAGACCTGCGTACGTCTAGGTGTGTACTGTATGGTTTGCACCAAATGCTGGCTCAACTAAGTGGACAGTTAAAAATGGTCATAAAGGTCATGGAGAGGACTGTTTTGTAACTGCTTTTTTTTCAGGTATTTCAAAACATTTGTCAAAAAGACACCTTAGGTTTTCATTCACTATTTTATTTCATAGATATAAGAAACACGTCTCATAACCCAATTTGAAATTGTTTGAACATAAACATATCCACACATGGCTAGTAATCTAAATGTAAATCCTTAGGACTGATACTAAGATGATGGAGTGATCCATTTGCACACTTTCTAAATATAAGACAGAGAGAGGACAGAACATATCATTTGAAACTTGCAAAACAGATGGTCAAGACACAGAAGAGAGACCCCCAAGAACATGCAAATCCATCTGGCACACACAAGATATTCTGAGAAAGTATCCAAAGCCCTATTTTAGTTTCCAAAGATAAGAGGATGTTGAAACTGAATTCCGTTACGTAAAAAAAAATATACATATATATAATAATCTGCAAGGAATCTCTCACAAAAAAATCTGACTTGGTTGTGTTTCAAACAGTTGGCCATGGATTGTATTTCTTGGATGGAGCTTTGCCAACTACAAACAACTTATTTTGCTGTCAAAGTTAAATCTCCCTGAGTGGAGGGGGTTCATATGTAGGATATAATGAGGATTTGATAGGATGCCCAACTGCTCAATACGAGGCCTGGAAAATTTCTGCAGTCATTCAGAAATGTTGGACTTTAATAACAGGATCAGCTTGTCTCTCTGCTCAGGTATTGACAAAGAGACATGGAAGTTTGTGCTTAATGAGATTTATTGAGCTACGCTGTGCGAAAATTAAATTGTGCTACTGTTATATCTCGCACAAGGTGGGACACAATGCAGAATAAATCAAAGCCTTTAAAAAAATAAAATAAAAAATACTCCACATACTGTTCTCAAACCTTTGGGCTGAAGACTGTTGTGAATGTTTTTGTCTGGGACCCAAGGTCTTCATTCTCTGTAGAAAATTGTCATTCAAGTGACAATATCAAGGGGTGACAACCATGTCAAGGGCCCACGGTTGGATGTTATCATTTTTGACGGCATACAGGGACAGCTTGTGGAGGCGTCATCTGTTGCGTCTGAATCACTGGCCAGCATCAAAGAGAAAACACCGGGGCAGCTTCTACATGCTACACACACACTCTCACACACACACACACACCTGCACACGCACACACTCTCTCTCTCCCACACACACACAAACACTCTTTCTCTCTCTCTCTCTCTCTCTCTCTCGCTCTCTCTCTCTCTCTCTCTCTCTCCCTTTCTCTCTGTCTCTCTCAAACACACCTACACACACGCCTACACGTACACACAAACACACACACAAACACACACTTTGCATCAGCACCCTCATATCCTATTAGGATCAAGTTTGTGCCTTCATTAAAAAGACTGTTGTGGGGTCTCTCACTAATGTGGATGTTCGTGTCTCTTTGACACAGCTGTCCTGTGATTGGCTGTGACACTACGTTGCTCTAATTGTGACTTCTCAAGGAGGGAGAGCCATATTACCGTGGCAACTCTGGATTTCACTCTTTCTGTCAGCGTGTACAGATAATCAAGAATAATGTTGAAGTGCCTTTGGAAGTTATTGATTTTCGCATTAATGCTAATAAATGAGATTAAGAGTGGAGTGTGGCGCACATCAACTCCACTGGAGCACAATAGACCTCACCCTTGGGCTGTTAGAAACTACTTTGCTGCAGCGGAAACCACTTGAATCAGTGGCACTGTGTTGAATCAAGAACCATTTAGAGATGCCTACACGTGGAAATTAGAAATCAAGGACATAGCCACTCATCTTTCACCTGGGTTATATTAGTAAATGTATGAGAAAATGGCATTTACTAAGAAACTTTGTTTTATTCTTTGAGTATTACTACTGTAAGGAAACCATAAAGAAAAGAAGATATTTAGAAGATAAAGAATAATGTAATCACTCTAATCAAGGGTGAATACAAAAAGTATGAAAAAGAATTCTCTCTCAGAAAGAAAGGAAATAAGAAATAAAGAGCTAAAGAAAGGAATCAGATGGGCCCTGCTGGGTTTCCCTGCAGAGACTTTGACAAAATGTAAAATAATGTCACACCTGATACAGAGGAGGTACTTCCCTAGCAGCCTCAAATGGAACACACGTTTCCCTAGCAACGTCAAGTCGAACACATACGTCCCTACAAACCTCAAGGTAACACACGCACTCCAGTTTCAACAACAGAGCCTTCGAAAATACAAAAGACAATGAATCTGTGAGGGATCATGTTTGATGACGTTTCTAGTCATTCTTTAGTGCTTTCGGAGAGCAGTATACTTGAGATGTGAAACAAAGACTAGCACACTTGTGTTTGGCAGGAGTTTGCACGACTCATGGTTAAAATATTGTAATCATCACCTTGAACTCCAAGGGTTTGTTTTTCAACAGCCAACATCTCTCAGCATGACTCATCATTCATTTAAGGAAAAAATTGGATAAAGTCATTCACACATCTTTGTCTTTCACTCCAACAAAGTTAAAGAAAAACTTTTCGTGATTGACACGTCATTACATATTTTTTGGACTAATGTCTCACCCCTTTCCCTGCCCACCTCCCCACGTTCCTTTAGCTCCTCATTCCATGATGTCACACCCTGTTATGGTGAGTCATAAAGTTCTCCCGGGGAGGTTTCATATCAGTGGTTCCTGACACTTCATTCCTCTTCCTCCCCTGCATTGACAAGAAGCAATTAACATAGAACGTTCAAACGAGCTGGCCTCAAGGAGACGTTTGGGAGCCGCGGTCGTCTGGGGAGATCCATCCGCATGGGTGGCCCCCTTTTGAAATCTTCACAAGAGACCCACAAAATTACGTTTTGTACCTGCATGATGTCCATCGGAGGAAAAACCCACAGGTGCTTTTCTGTTCTTCGTATTAAATAGTTTTCTTCAGTTTCTTATCCAACTCTGAAAGGTGCACTTTTCCATAATATCTCATTTACTTTTTTGAGTTCTCATTGATAAATGTCACAGGGGGAATGTTGTCATGCCAACCTCACATATTTCTCCAAGACCAACACAGCTGTGTTTGAGTTAGGGCCATTGTCTGTAACTTGAGAAAATGTCATCCTTTCAGCTGGAAGCTGTGAGAATCGTATGGCACAACAACCACCTGTGCCCAAAATATCTGAGGCATCTATTCTTGATAACTTTCTGTATTGGCAACCCAAACTCACAGTTCAGCAGTGAACTAGCCTTAAAGTGATTTCCCCAGAAGACAGTTTAGAGTTTTAAAGTATTTTCTCCAAGCTGTGTTCTTAAAGTAATGTGGTCCCTTAACAACAAACTTGTCAAGATTCATTCTCTGACTTCCATCATTGATGGACGATGAATTATAGAGTAAAAAGGCAGTACAGCTCTTAGCTGTACCGCCAGTTAACTGAAAAGTCTTGAGATCAAGTTAAGTTTGCACTTGGATCAATAACTTAAAGCTTGGTAGACTTAGCCTAAGATTGCTAAGTAGAAGCTCCATGAAGTTCTCTGGAGGTCTCCTGTTAAAGCCCTGCCAAGGCAGCCTGCACGTGTGCACAAATAAACACCCTAAACCACCGTCAAACTAGGAAAGCTTCTGCCCCCTATCCTACCATGTTTGAATTTGACGAAAGAAATGTATTCTTTTTGGGACTACACTTGAAGTACCACTAAACAATACGTGGCCTGTAGCAACCAATAAAGTAATCATTTCCTGGAAATGTAATAACGCCTGAAAATGCAATAATATTTGCACTTAACTTGATCGAAAATGTAATAAAACCCAATCATGTAATACCTTGACCAATAATGTCATTAAGTGACCTGACTGATACTGTAATAAAAACAATAGTAATAATTTAATACGTTATTATATTATTTTGAATTTATTATATTTTCAGGTGGGTCATTTTTGTTCAAAACAAACTTTTATGATGTAATAATTTTGATAATGTAATATTGTAATAACATATTTTTTCCTTTTTTTTCTCAGAAACAAAGTGCACAAGTACACAACATTTCTAATGTTTTTAGTGCCATATGAGAATACTGATCTTCACATGACACTGACCAGTCAAGGATTCTCTAGTATTAAAGGTTGCCTGACCCTAAAGGTTTGAGAACCACTGCTTTACCCTAAGTGAAAAGGTATAACATTATTTGTAAAAACATCATATCATCGTCAGATCACCAGTCAGATAATACAGTTGTATTATTGGTCAAGTTATGACATTGGCAGTGGTTTACTTTACGTTTTCTATTTAAGTGCACATTTTACAAAATGTGTGCAGGTTTTATTACATTTTCAGGACACAATTACATTATTGTGTGCTACATGGCCAATCTATTGTAAATCATTATGAACATGGGTCAGATTTGAATGTTTTATATGTTTTGTTATGCACTGGTTGAGGTACAGTTCATACATTTACTACCAGATTTATGTTACTAAAACTTATATAGCTTGAATAAAAAATGGAGGCAAAAATCAACTTTCATTATATGGTATATTTGAGCATATCACGTACATGAATAAACTCAAGGACTAGGGCCATGGTGTCAAGAATGTGTGTTTGAAACTGCATGTTCTGTGTCTGAGCTCCAGACACATGGATGAATGGGTCTTATTTCTGGCACCAGCTGGAAAAAAAGGAGAGACGCATTAGAAAGTGGTGCTGAAATAGGCTTGGATGGTTATTAATGGAAAGCACCAGGCTCAGACCAGCCTTGGGGGATGAGTCACAGTCAGCAACCCAGCCCCAGTGGCCTGTCCTGGGCAATGCTTTACCTCCTCAGTCCCTGGTGATGGAACAGTTCTGCATGTTCTGGAGACACTGCAGACTGGGCCTTCTCTCTGCCTTTGTTATTTGGTCTCTGAACTTGTTTTTAAGACTTTTTTTTAGCTTGTTCATGTTTGCTTCACCAACAGCTTGCAAACGCAAAAAGGGGATATAAATAAACCTGTTATGTCTGGTGGAGGAGGCTGGTAATGATAGAAGGGGAAAGAGATAATGCGAGAATATTTGAGAGTTGTCTTTGTACAGCAGTCCAAAAAAACACATTAAATTCCTTGGAAATAAAAAGTATAAAATGAGGAGAGAGAAAGACTTTGGCAGTGCAAATCTAATGATTCTTAATGTACATCTATTTTAGGGCGGCTTTTATAGAAGTGCTTTTGCATTTTACTGTGGGAAATCTTTTAGAATGTGTTACATATTCCCCCTAAATGTATAATTTACATTTACATTATATATTAATTAATGTTCGTTTGGTTTAAAAATAATAATGGGCAGTGTTCAAAGAGAAAAAAAGATTTTTCCAACATAATTTTCCAATTAAATTATTTAAGACAAGGGTTCAAATAGTTTTAGGGTAAGGGAAGGTCAAACATACTCTTGAAATAAAGTTGTATGTCAGCTCACTTATTGGAATACCATGCCAAGCACAGAACTCGTTTTTTCAATAGGAGGGTAATGCTGTTCACCAGACAGACCCAAGCCTATCAGACAGTTCTCTCAACTGCCCTCACTGTTGAGATCACAAGTTCAAGCTTTCTGACTAAATAACCCTGTCGTGCATTTCACACTTCCACATCATCTAACAACAGTAGCCAGAGACATTGCTTCTTCCCATCGGTGGACTGACACGCTTGCCTTCGAAGGATCCTTTTTAGAATGAGGACATAACGCAAACAGTTGGATCGACTGCTCTGCGATTGACTGTGCATTTGTCCATCGTTGGCGTTTTCCATTCTCAGCACAGCAGTGGGGGTGTGAGGCCATGGAGGGAGTGAGTCTACCTCCATGGCCTCTCAGCTGATCCCAGCAAAGCCCTGACCGGTCAGATGGTCCAATTAGACACACACACACATACACACACACTGTTTGGCTTGGTGTTAAGTCCTGGAAAGTCATATTTCTTGGCTGTGCATGTTGCAAGAAGCGGCATGCTTGGTATGTCAACCCTTATTGATAAAAAAATATTCTATATATACTATATACTATTCTGAAGCTTATGCATGTCTGTTTTATGTTACAATTTTGGAAACTAAATTGAATACAGTCCATGCTAAATATGACATTTAGACATACTTTATGCTTATGTTGACAAAATATACTTATATACGTAAATTCTTGTTTGTTCTACTACTACGTTTTTAAACCTTTATCGAGGTGTTTCATTTCACTGACTATCCTATCCTCCAAGATAACAGCAGCCATCTGTAAGATATATGTATTCCAGAGCAGTAGTGTCTGAAAACATGAAATACTCATACTGCAATTACTGCCAAGTAGAACAGCACTCACATACATAAATGTATTATCAATTATGTTATCAACAAACAACCATTCAATAAAAGTTCTTAACTGGAGGCGATCTTATCTCATTCTTGTCCAGGGCTTCTCTGACTCACAGGGTTCATCTTGAATGAATTCATGCAAGGCAGCAACTCAACCTGATCCCCACTGACATAGTAGTAGTAGTAGTAGCAGGTACTATAATGATCCCCAAGGGGAAATTGCGGACATGTTCCTGTTCAGTCTTGTCAATCTCTTAAGTCCTTTATATGGTTCTGAATGATACAGCTGTAGAGACAAGGTGTCGTGGGAACACCATGTGTTTACCACTAACACAGTGGCAACCATCAAAATACCAAACAAATAGCAGGCGCAGGTTAATATTTTATGAGGCAAAATAGTGTGGGACCAATGAAGAAAGGTTGAAACAAGATGATATTCTGAAGCAGCAACAGCTGGTCTGTCATGGGAACAGCTTCATCAGGCTTCATGTGGACCAGGGGATGAGGTGTTCCCTAACTGATGCTAAAGAACAGGAAAGTCACTCAACGAGGACAGAAATTCATTTAAACAGAAAATATCACTTCGAACTTTGGTCTATCCACATATTATACAACCTTGCCTCTTTGATGTCACAACAGCGTCATTAAACATTTAGTTATTTCCCTTCCAGTCTTGCCTGCAGGATACTGGGGATGTGGCAACTCCTCAAGGTTCAATTTAAATAACAAATCTGCCTGACAGGCTTTTGTATTTTCCGAGGATCTTTTAAAAAATTCAACACCGCTGCATGCTTCTGCAGTACACTAACGTGGCCCGACAATACTTGTTTGTTGTACATGACTTACCTGTTAAGTTATAACAGAAGACATTATGTGAATTATGTTTCTTTCCGTAATCTCCACAGATCCCTGAAGATCCAAAAGGAAAAATAGATTTTCAATATCGAAAGAACATCAAACGGGAGACGGATTAGAAATCCAGATCAACAGGGCTGGACTTGTTGCTTCATGCAATTTGGGCTCCTTAATTAATTCTTTAACTTTGATGTTTTGAGATTGAGACACAGTACAACATCATTCTAGAAAGCTTTTCATGATAATGTATCATTAAATCCACATCCTCTCTATAATTTATTGCATTTTATTTAAGCAATATAAATGTAATTGTTGTATAATTCTTTGTTCACTGTGTCTGTTAGTAGCTGAGATGTGGTTACTTTGTGATGTGGATGGTGAATACAACTATGACTCTAACCACCAGAATACAGTGGAGTAAAATGCTCTTCTGATCCTTGAACACTTATATTTTATCTTTAGCTGTACTTTCCATATACGTTATTTGTACTTTGCTTTGGATAAAAGTGCCTGCTGAATGATGAAAATGTTAAACGTAAATGTGCAATTTCTTCTCAAAAGCTGTGAAAGAAAAATAATATTCACCATGAGGATACCTACAGCAGTTCTGTGGAAACAAATATGTGCCATTGTGTGCCTTGGTTACAAATCTAGGTGAACCCGCTGAAATCTATGGAGACAAATTCACATCAAGTGTTAGGAGACCAGTGGGACGGATTCACCAGAGGAAAGCGAAAACCATGGAAACAAATCCACACAGAGCTATTGAACACCATGGAAACAAATCCACATGACGCTAAGGAAGATTCCACTCAGGTTAAAAAGTTTGATGGCAGTGGAGGTGAGATGCCCTCTGGGAAATGTGACAAAGAGGAGTATACAGCCACATCTAATGACAGCAGTGTCTCAAGATCTCCTCCCATCTGTTGTCAGTGTAGTAAACTTTCAAAGGATAGTCAACCTCACTTGATGAATAGAATCCAATCCATAGGGGTCAGAGAAATACTTTTATTTAGACCAGGCTACTTGTTTAGGTTTTTAAGCGTTTCAGATATTTTCTTCATTCCTCAAATACAGTGTGTGTTTGGGATGAAATGTTTAGCATAATATGTGCTCATCCATGTATCTCATCATAAGTGTGTTTACAGGAGAAATATTTGCCAACACCTTCGGATGTGTATGGCTGAGGAGTCTTGACACCTTATGCTAATCAAATTATGTTCATTTTTTTCTGTTCTCACAGACTGTAAACACCCACTCTCTCTCTGAAAATGAGAGAAACCAAGCCTCGTCCATGTTGATGAAACCCACAGGTAAAAGTTTGTTTGTGTCACCACAGAGAAGTTTGATGTGCTACGTCATTTAGCCCCCGATTTAAAACGCTGCTCTTAAAAACTATGCAAAGGTGCTTGCCAATGGGGGAGTATTTGCAATGTGGGTTGATCCACCAAACAGCTATGCGAACACACAAACAAAACAAAGGGGTATGACAATCATAATGACTTCTTCCCTCAAATATTTTTTCACTTGTTTCAAAATGACACACTTCTCGTAAACAGAAATCTTCTTTATGTCTACTGAAATCAAATGAGGAACATTCGCAGTACGTTCTGTGTAGCTTCTCTCTGTAGCTCTGCCGCAGCATTCTTACAATTCCACAGTGAGTCATGAGGACCGCACAATGATTGTGCCAGTCACAGGGAATAGCGTATGCACTTCACTTTATAGCATTGGTCTGTATTAGATTGGTATTGAATGAGGGCATTCTGCTTCTGTTTTCTTCTAGCTTTGATGAAAGCAAGCGCCATGTCATTGAATAAAAAAAAAAAATGAAATTCAATTAGCGCAACACACCTGTGGTTGTTAGGCAACACCAAGGACACACCATTTTTTCATATTCAGTCAACCTATTCAGATAATTATAAAAGAATATGTGGCGAGAAACCACAGTCAAGGATGATTTCAGACAAACCTTTTCAAATGCCTAGATGAGCTATCTCCCCCTACAACTTGTTTTGTTGGTTCCCCACCGACGTTCTGAAACATGACACAGTTGACTCCTTCACAGTTGTCAGATACATAAGATAAAAGCTGAATTAAAGGACAAGGTCTCAGTTGTAACATTTGCGATGCAACGGCTTTAGACACACTAGTTGTACAGGAGAAATATGTACTGGCATTTCTCTCCACTTCGCTCCTACATCGGTTGGGTTAGTCAGCTACCTGTATTCTCCAATCACAGAGCCGATTAAAAAACAAGTAATGGGGTTAAGATAAGGATAAAGAATGAATTAACGATTCAAGTTTAGCGTAAATAAAAAACCATCCACAGACCTCAGCATTGTCCCTCCTACAACTTGCTTGGTAAATAGTCTGTCTTTCATTTAGTTATATTAATCCTCCCAAACATCGTCTGTACTCTGGCATGCCATATCCAGACCGCAGTATTGGATGCTATAAGCACGCCTGCAACTAATCTTTTGGATGTTTAAAGGGCACAGGGATTTAGTTTTAATTTCCTGCCGATGCTGCAGCAGTGATCTGCATGTTGATGATGGTATGTCTGGCGCTTGAACATTACGAAAATCTCATAATTACAAAACACTGTTAGGGAATGTTAAGGGGGCAGTGAAACAACCGTCTGATGAATAATGTTGACGATGGATAACGTTACAGTTTAATTACTCTTGACATTGTCAACGAGACCATGGACCTGGAAATAGATTATTGTCTTGTCATGGTGTCGTACAATTAACTTAAATTAGATATATTCTATATTTTACTATGAACTATACTAGTAAATTAGACAGAAAAAAATACTTTACTGTTGCTTCTAACTTATCATTAAAGCAAAAAAGTTCAACCTAAACAAAGTATGGTGTCACTGTCAAGCAGCTTGATGTTTTTTTTGTCCTAAGGGCACTTTCAGGTAACCTAAAATGTGTCATATGTGTCTTGAAATGAAATTCCTGTCGCTGAGGAGGCCTGTTGTTGTCAGAATCTTAATTGCTGAATGTAGTTGTTTAAGAGGAGGGCGATATTACCCAAAGCTTGTCCTTTAGGAAAAGGTCACTCCCACACATTTAATTGACACTACTTATAGATTTGAGAATGCTATTCTTCTTTGAGAGTGCTATTATGAATCTAAATAGGTGTTAAGGTACATTTGTTTGCATACATTTTCATGAGCTAAATCATCCTAGTGAAATTTGTGACAATAATATAAATGTATGTTAGGCCAAGAACAATCAGTAGAGAAAAGGTTTTGAGACTAAATATGTCAATGTGGTTTTCGGATAACAGGTTTGACAATGTCAGCCGACTAGTTTTGCCTAACTGTCTGCCAAGGGAGCAAGGCTCCAGAAGGGTTGTATAGGACTCACATAGAGGACTTCATCTCCTGACATGCTTTTGGAGAATGAGAGTTTTTTGTTCTTGCACGCTCTCTCCTGATGTCCTAAGGATGTTGCCTGGTTCGAATTCTTGGAGCCTGAAGATCCTTTGTGAATTATTGATATCAACACAGTGGGTTCCTGGGATTTTTAAATGCACAAAAGGCCATGTGGGTGTAATGCAGTACGATAGGAGGTGGGGGGGGCAAGAGAAAACCCAGCACAGGAACCAGCAAGAAAAAAAGCATGTGAAAAACAAATGATCATTAGTGAAAATATTTATATTGTATTAAATGGAATGAGAGGGTTCTTTGAAATGAAGATGAGATCAATGCAATGACTTATGTAGCTCGTCTTTGTAGCTTTCAGTTGGCATTGCTGTTCCTTCCCATTAAGCAGTCTTGTACACCCGTTCCCTTTTAAGTGTTCAACCTGGTTTTAGCTTTCTGTCTCCTGCTTCTTTGATGTCTCCTCACCTCTTACAGTCTCTAGTAGGCCAGCGAGAGGCTTGTCACGTGCCCTTCATCTGTTGGTAAGACCCAAAACCACCCTTTTAAAGGAACGCAAAAGGCAAACGCCATGGAGAGGCAACTGCCTGATCTCTCTGTCCTCCCGTCTCTCGTGAGCCACGATTCAGCCACGGGTCGAGTCTTGAGTTGTGACTCCGTTTGGTGAATATGTCCTCAAATCTTCACAGACACGAGGCTGGGACAGACTCCTCTTTTCCAATTCTCTCTTTGGCAGCACGTTTCTCCTATCTTTCCAGTTCTTCATCTAAATAAATAGTCTATTTCACAAATTTTTCTCACATGTATAGTACTACTTTGAATTGCACACGTGCAATGACACAGCAGGGGCTCAAACAAAGATTCACTTGATACTAACTGTAGACACCCACACACACATATGGTGAGCACAACTGATACGCTTGTCCAGCCAATGGTTGACACTTGGATGTACTTGTTATATTAACAGGGCAGCAAGCAAGATACATGGTCTCCTCAGTTCCAGGGGGGGGCTGTGTTCACTATCCAATATCTTCCTTCCTCCTGTGGGATGATAAACAACTACATATAACCGCATACTCAAGGTTGTCGTATTCAACTCAAATCCAGTGGGATGTATTGAATTTCTTCTGTGTAATATTATTTATCTCTGTCTAAATAGCACACAGACAGAGAGAATCCTGCCTTTTTTATTGAAGCTTTGAAATTGGATGCACTGTGTCTTGACTGTGTCTAGACAGTAGTTACAGCTACTTACGATTGTACAACTTCATTACCTCATCAACCCTTCTTTATGTGTTATCTCTTTATCATGCCCTGCCTCTCAGTAGCTTATATGAGGTGTACACATGTCGCTAGGATGCCTTTCTGCTGCTGCTTACTCAACAAAAGTTTTTGGTGATCTGGCTGGAAAGATTTCAACTGATTTGAATGCCACCTTATATATATAACCTGATTAACGTGACCATTTCAGGTGTGACTTTCACTCTAGACACTCTCTAGAATCTTAGATTGCAACTTTATTTCTCTATTTCTATGAGGTGGGCACAAATACAGATTTCTTGTCCGAATCATGGAACATCCAAAATTTTACATCCCGACCACACAACAGGTTCTCAGTACATATCTATTGCCCTGAGCCCAACTTCTTACAATGAAACGGCAACCCACACAGCTACACTAACAACCCAATTCATTCGGAGGTTTCTAATCCCCTGATTCCAAAACCTATCGCATAGAGCCGTGCTAGTTTGAAGGCGTGAAGGAGACATTCGAAGGTAAGACAGTGTCCCTGGAAGCTAGGGTTAGGGCTGCTCATGACTAATTAAGAGGAGGTTAATGAAATAATCATAGGAAATCAGACAACCATGACTCTTGCCTGGGTTTGGACCTGACCCAGATGGATGGAGGATAGGATTCAGATCCAAGGTCAGCAGCCTCTCGTTCTCCCCCCTCCAGAAGTCAGATCAACATCAGTGACACTTCTCAGTGGTTGTTGGGTGTCCGTGGAAGTCTGTGCTTCTTTAATTAAGGATGGCATTTCGTAAGGGCTGAAGGTATGCTGCATGTTTGTTGGAATAGCAGTAGGAGGTTTTGGATGAATGGATATGCAATATTAGAGCAGCAGATATTTTAGATGAACAACATTTTTAAACCATTGGGAACATGTACAAATAACAAGGGTAGCTGTAGTTGTATGACCATGGATTGAATCTTGAAAAGTAGACGAACCATTGGTTATTCCTCATAAACTTCCTAATGCCTATCCTACTGAAGTCTAATCCATATGTTATTGCAATCTGTCTGTCAAAAGTGAATTCACCTAGCAAGTCATTGGCTGTAATGAAAGTTTAGCCTTTTGTGTTTGGGGAGAGACCACCAGACTCAATAGATTGACAAGTCAGTTGGAGTAAAAAAAAAAAAAGAAGATTGTTTTCCTTGCTTTTTTTTGCACACTCCACTCTCTCTCCTTTGCCCCCGATTTCTCTCATCCTCCCCTCCGCCTCTCTCTACCCTGCACTCCGAGCCTGTTTTGTCACTTTACCTTTCCTTTGGTGCCTGAAGTTGTCATTGAGATGTAACTAGGGATTGGCCCACGGCAGCATAGCTGACTCGTCATGTTAGTTTAGAATGAATGGCTCTCTTGGACGTGGATGTGTGGATGTGAGAATAGGTTTGCGTGGATGTTTGTTCGTGTGTTTTTCATTTTGTTTAGCAACCCCTCTTTGGAGCACTTATCCTACGTTTATTTCAGTTGAATTAGCAGGTACATTAAACAAAGAGCAGGTTACCCGTAGAATAAGCCTGCTGTATGAAGTGGTAGATTGTCCGTCAAGTCAACTAATTAAAGTTTCTACATTTCTCAACCATTGTGCATTGGACAATATGAATACAGATCACATACATCCAGTCAGAACAACTGTTGAATCCTCCATTAGAAAGTGAAAGGATGACATTAGTTAAAGAAAAACGCTTAGCGAGAAGCTTTGCACCCAGTTACAGGGTCACCTTATGATTGGAGCACCCAACATCATCTCCAGCAGTCTAATGAAGACTGAAGACAGCCAACCGAAGGAGAATAATGTTATTGTCAATAAGCGAGCCATATAGGTTACCATGTTTTAGATCTAATTGGCAGGAGAGGGCTGGAGTGCTCAAAACTGCCTCCAATTATTTGAGACAAAACACATTTTGCCGTGTGTAAATGGTGACAGAGAGAAAAGGTGATTTTTCCTTTTAAGGAATTTGGAGAGACATCATTAGTCTTTGAGTGTTGAATGTTGCAGTGGCTGTTCCTTCTGCTTTAGACTGAGCTCTGGTGGCTGAGACCTGAACCACATCTGGGATCAAAATCCAGAATAGAACGGGATGTTTTAAATTCCCCTTGCCAAAACTAAAATCATGAGTATGTTTTCTTCCTTTGTAAATGTTATGTTTATATGGGTGTGGTTTGAATCTGTTCTGTGATTCAAGCATACCTATGCAGAGCTTCATTCTCACACTATAAACTATTAATAATTTATGCTTGTATTCTGTGTCTGAAAAGTGTTGTATAATAATCCTATATGGTACAAATATATTACTCAAATAATATAATTGGCCAAGATATCTTCACGACAGAAACACATTTCAGCGTTGAGATGAGAATATTCTTACAGAAGCAAGCATTAGATATTGTAACTAAAAGACTGAGGGGAGATTTGTGGTTAGGGAAATGATGGTTTAATGGCACTTATTCTGCACTCAACAGACTCTTGTCTTGAGAAAACAAAACAATAATATATGTAATATGGTACTGGATTGCACTCATAAATTCTGCTGCGAGACTTTGTTTCAGTCATAATTCATCACCCATAGTTACCACACAGCTAAAATGCATTTTATTGTGTTTAGCCCTAAAGAAAAAACATCACTGTCTTTCGGCTCATCAGTTCAAAAATAAAAAACATTGACCCAGAGGACAGACCATAATACCCTTCCGGAAGGTTGAGACATCAGAATGTAGGGTGTGTGTTTCTTGTTGGACTGGCGAGAGAGGAAAAGCTTCCACTTCTTATGGAATGCATGCAATAAATATTTGAGAGGCTGTGATTCATGGTTACCATGGCATCAGAGGTGCCAGTCATTGTGATGCCACCATCATCGATGGGCTGGCAGCAATTAAGAGCTATCACGTGAAACCAGGCTTTTCTGTAAACACTTGCACTCAAGAGTGGATCACACTTACTCCAACACAAACACACACAAAGCACACACAGAACACACAAACGTGGACACACCAAACACACACACACACACCGAACACACCCATAGACACACAAAGAAGCACACACGCACACACCAAACTCACACATTCACATACACCTACTTTACACACTTAGAAATACCATCCTCTGGGAGATTGGTTCTGGGAACAGCTCTTTCCTTTTTTTAGATGGATGTTTTGTGTGTGTTTAATGGCAGGGGCTTTCAAGCCTGCTCAGAAACCCAAGCATCACTCTCCACTGAGGGGCTAAGACAACGCCGGTCTCTGGCATCTCTGCTGGGACAGCAGATAATTGCTTAGAAAATAAAGGTAATGTTTATGTAAAAGAAAGATCAGATGTCTGGAGAATGGTCTCTCTCTGGTGTATAGTTGTGTTACTTAAATTGTTTTCCAATTCAACACAGCATCTTATTGTGTTACACAGAGCTGGCACCCTCAAACATTCGGTTATCTATGAAGTAGGTTTTGCTACATACTTCTACAGGAAAACAGATGAAGATCTGGAATAGAAAAATGATAGAACCATCACATGGAACACAAGCACCATCATCCACACCATCATCACCATCAACATCACGTTCTTATTTTTTGTCATTGTCCTGAACATCAACAAAAACTTCACCATCATGTGATCTAGAAGGGAAAAAACCCGAAGCCCTTTCTAAGATGTGTGTCTAGGTGATATTTCAGCACTGAGAGGAGTCTTAGCTGACCTCTGCACGACCCTATTAAATTAGATGACTTGACCACAGAATGAACCTGTTCATGACACCACCTCCTCTCAATATCTTGTCTCCTCTCCTCTCATCCTTTTTCACATATCCACCCACGGTGCACAGTGCTATTTCATAAGCAGCGGAGACAAAAAACCATTTGGTAAATAGAAATTAAAAAAGTACAGAAAACTGTGTTGTGTGTTAGGAATGTTGCAAAAAGGTTGAAGGTACCGGATGCACTTAACAGAGTTCAGTATTTCGTAGACCTTGTGAACGTTTATAGTCAGTTCAGCGTGTTTGACAAAAGTTTAAAATTGACAGTTATACCGGGTCCTGGTTAGAATAATTACCCAAAGATTAGCTTTATAAAAAAATCTCTTATTTGAGTTAGGTTTATGTCGGCATCTGGGCTTAAGGGGGTCTAAGCTGCATTAAGCAGATGAGTGGGCCCTGCCACGCGAAGTCAGCAACACCAGAACCCATGGATTTACTGGTGCTTAGCATTCATATCACAGCAGTCCCGAGAGAGAGAAAGAGGGAGGGAGAGAGAGAGGTGAGAGACACCATAATCCCTGTCAACCAGAGCCAGTCTCCCTGGCTCAGGCCACCATCTATCATCCCCTTGTCCGTCTGACTGACTGTCTGGCTGTTGGTGTGCCTTTATATTAGCCTTTCTTGTTTGTCAGCCTGCCTTCCTGTCTGTCAGTTAGATCGCTTGGTCTGTCAGTTTATTCAGCCGAATTGTCGGAGGCCTGTCTCTCACCCTGTCTGTGTGCCTACCTGTGTTCCCACCAGTCCCCCCTTTTGGCTGCCTTCCCCTCAATCCACGAGCCCCATCATCTGCCTCCATGCCTGCCTGCCTCTGTGCCTGCCTGCCTCTTCCCCCGGCGTCCATCTAGTCCGCCCGCCTGTCTGCCTCATCAGACCACAGCTCCACCCCGGCACTCCCAGCAGACAAGAGTCATCCAGACACTTGTCAACACCACTAATGACTGGAGATGAGGTGATGGGAGGATGTGGTCAGGGCCCGTTTTGCAAATATGATCTCAGAGATCAATGAGGCACCGCACGATTGCTTTGCCAGACGATGGAAATGGCATTTCTGTGAGGTCGTGTTTTCAGAATATTCCCTCCCGTGTTTGGTGTGCTGTAAGTGAGGCTGATGTGTAGATGGCACAAACAGCACATCGATGTTAAGATACAAAGACATGTTGTCCATTTGTAGTCTCTTTATTATTCAGAGACAGCGAGCTCTCGATCGTGTGTCTCTCAGCCAGTACATTGACTAACCATGTGTACTTTCTGACGCACGCTGTTCATCAGATTGTGTGCACTTGCCATTTTTCACTTTGATTTCCACTTCATCTTTCACACACACTCACTCACTCACACACACACACACACACACACACACACACACACACACACGTACAAACACACACACACACAGGTGTGGATTATCTTCTCTATCCACCGCCCCCTTCATTCTCACACCAAGAGCGGGTGAACTGTAATCCTACTGTTCTTTGGGAGGGATTCCAATCAAAAGGAGGTCTCTCTGTTCAAGAGGTGGATATAGTCAGTCCACGGGGAAGTGGCAGGCAGGCCAATACACAAACACTGCATGTGTGTGTGTTATTTCGGAGACAAACAAATGTGCACACGGGCACACAAACTCCCTCTCCAACCCTCCCTACTTTTTCATCATAATCATCAACGCACTGACAACACCCACGCACACACCCTCACTTTTAAAATCCGAGACCCGTTTGCTAAACTCCTATTCTTCAGCAAATCACATTTAGATTTACGCTGAATGGTTTATGAACAAAGCACGATCGTGTATAAACTAAATTACAATGTGCATAGGGCTTTTTTCTCCCCTCACGTTCCTCTTACTGTTATTCCTTTATCCGGGATCTTCCATCAAAAATGTACTAGCAAGATGAATGTTTAAACAGGAAGGGCTGCCTGCTGCTAGCTGTTGCATGCCAAACTCAGCCAGCCCTTGTATGACATTGTGGTATGACATTATTATAGGAAAACTTAAGTCAACCCGAGGTGGAACACATGGGTTAGCATACAAACTGATGTCTTTAGAACGTCAGACACGTATTTTCTTCCCAGCAAAACCAATATGCGAAGCAGTTTCTCTTTCTAAAACCTTACCTTGGTAAACCTTTTCAAAAGAGAAACATCAGAGTCTGACGTTGGTTCAATGAAATTAGGATTGAAAGCGGAATGTTGATTCAGCGTAGTTTCGATGAAGTTTGCTATCTGGGATGCCTAATGTAACCGATGGTTACCTTCACAACCCATACCCCTATTTATATCCATTAGTTTTATACGTAATGTCAAAGTAAGTATTTAAAGTGATAATAAAAGGTCTGTTTGAGTGGGCAAAATCCAGCTCTATGAGAACACATCAAGGTTGAACACACCCACGTTTCATAAACATCGCAGAAATATTTTTCATTTTAGTAAATGAAAATCTATAACTCCAGACAACCAAACCTCAGCTTTGGAGGTAACGGTGGACTGATGCTCCGGGGCGGCAACAGCTCGGTCGATTACGGAAGCCGAAGCCACCTCTCTAGACTCTAACGTCAGTCTAAACCTTCCTCAGAAACCAATTACTGTGATTGAGTCTCACTAATTCTTCTTGACATACCTAGGTGGGCAAAAAAATTGTTGGGAACAGACTCACAGATGATGAGAACTAAGGCCAGTGGAGATGAATTGTCTTTTGCCACTCGGACCATCACCGCTGTCCGTGTTGACCTTAAACGGAGTCAGGAGGGGACTGCGAAGGCAACTTGGTATTCAACCGTCATCGCCCTCATCCATCAGATTTTTAAGGTCAACGTCTATTCCCAGTCATTCTATTAAAAGACATGGAGACATGTGCATGTGCCTTACGCACATTCATACGTACTAAGCACTTGCAACATCTCTTACTCAAAAATAAAAACACACATTACCAAGCATTAAACTTAAAAAAAAAAACGTTTGGTTTAGCCTTACAAAGTAGGCCTATACGTTATTATCTGATAAGATAGGAAATTATACAATAGTATTTTGTATCACTGTGATTTATCATTATATAGGCTACTGCATGTGTTTTGTGTGCAGGTGGCATACAACCCTGGTGTTGTAGGCTGATACCCAGCCTGTAACCATGTGGTTTATACTGTGCCTGCCCGATGCACAGCACCTGCAGACAGAGGCTGAGATGAAGGAGTTTGGAAGCAGAAAAGTCCTTTCTTCACTCATTGGCATTCATGAGGGAACAGAGGGGGAAGCCTTGCTGAGGCCAGACGGAACATGGGCTCCCACGGGGAATGCAAATACAATCAGAAGCTACGGTCTTTAGCTCCATCACTCCTGACAAAAAAAAGGGCTGATGTTTTGTATGTTGTTCCATCCTCCCCCCTACAGCTACCTCCCTGTCTCAATAAAGCTCTTTGTCATTTAAGATTGTATTAAGGTAATATGTCGAGATTAAACGTAATCGCATTTGGTGGATCGGTTCCAGCGTGATTCCTGGGAGGCTAGGCTCAACGCGTGTGGTATAAAATACTCTAAAGGAAACATACAGAATTGTTTCCTGTGTTGAAAAGGTAATTACAAAAGAGTGAGAAGGCCCAGTATGGGGGTGCGGTGTGAGGGATAAGTGGATGTTATAAAGGAACAGTTGAATATCAACAATATCAACATCCACTTACCTCGCATTGAAATCCCAACATCCCCCATACCAAGTTTCACTTATTCGTCCTTCCTACTCCTTAACTATAATGAAGTGTAACTCCATAGCAGTTCCCATGAAACTGCACTGATGTTTCTACAGGTGTTGGGAAGCAACCGCACTCATAGGCACGATCGTATTGGAGCACTATTCTATTGTTATGGTATAATCAGAAGTTATTATTAATTTAGTCCATGAAAATGACAGAGCCTGACAGTGTTTGCCTCCACATTAGTGCCGTAGTCTCTGTGATGTTACACTATATTGGCTGTGGAAGGACTAGACTATGTAGAACCCCCCGCCCCCCCGTTGACTCTGTGTGTGTGATGGATAGTGAATGTGTTCACCTGCTGTTCACAATACACACATCTCCTGTCACACACACATGCAGACACAGACACCAACTTCTGATTTATCAAGGGGGAGGACGTTGTTATGGGAGAGTTTGCGGAAGTTTTCCTCATCATTATCTTTGACACTTCCACTCAAGAAGAACTTAAGTTGTTTTCCACCTGAACGCGGTGTTCCTACCGACGCATCAGAGCCCTGTCCTATGCTGTGTTGTATTGGAGAAAACACTGCTGGGAAAATGTCAATATGAAACATGGAGACCAAACCCACGCATTAGCTCTACTGGATTAATTACGACCAACAGATCCTGTGTCGCACAGTAAAAGGCTTTTACGCTTTAAGTTCTGAGTTCTTGAAAGTCAAACAACAGTCTTTTATGGCATTAAGGTTTTGTGGATTGTTTTTTTCCAGTCTAAAACACAAAGCATATAAATGGCTATAAAATACTTTTCAAGTTGGCTGACACATGATACTGTATATGTTGTCAAAGCTGATAATGCATTTTCAGACTGGGGTGGGTTTTAATAAGGGTTCTCCACTTTGTTCTCTGTTCAACTGTACTATCATAGCTTCTCAACTTTTAATTGGTTTATTAGAGTGGGATAAACCTTCGTTATGATGCCCTAGCTCACTTTTGCAATCTACAGGAAGTGTTGTGTTTCTTTGCCCAGAACTGAAGACCGCAAAGATGCATTTGCTGCCAGAGCCGTTTCACGATTTCCCACAGACTGCCCATTGTTAGAGCATTCTTCTGCTAATTAGGCTCAAAGCATTGTTGCTTGTTTGTGTTTGTTTCGTAGGGGCAGACAGGCGTGCACATGTGGGTAGGAATCGTTTCCTTCGGCACCTTCTTGATGATCTAGCATGCTGCTTTTGGACTGATACTGTACTATGCATTTATGGTAGTTTGTTTATGGATAAATATGTGAAATACCCACAGTCGTCTTGTTTTTTTTTACACACCTTTTTCATGAAAGATTTATTTTCAATGTTCGGAGTTACCCACAAGTTCCTTGCACATCTTTTACAAAAATCCTTAACCAAGAATTGTCGCATTTTTAGGAAACAACATCTCTCTAAAACATATGTGTTGCGTTCTGAACATGAAAAAACATGAATAAAATAGCACACATATCAAACATTCACAAGGGATGTAAGAAATATTATTATCTACATATATTGACATCACACTGCAGTATTGTATATTCATGTTTGGAAGCATCGCTCCAGCCCTGAGTAGAAATCACACAGGGTCTCTCCAGGAACCAGAAACCCCTCCAGAGGACTCCTGTTAGTTTTGTTTTCATATAACTGTGGTTGACGACTGTGTACTGTACAACACTGGTCAAATGGAAACACTGCTTTGCATAGAGATGGTGAAGGGAAAAAAAGACAAATCTCATCTGATTGTCATGCATAGAGATTGGTGTGAAGAGCGAACACGTTTGTTTCTTTCTTTTTCTTCAATCCAGCATTGAATCAAAAGGTTTGGAAATGTTCAGTTGTATGGCTGTTGATATCAACACACTCCATGCCTTCAGAAGATTCACAGACACGCGCATACACTACAGAGGGTTATCTCCATCTCTTTAATGAGACAAAACTCCTGCTGAAGATGTTCTCCTAGCCCTCCGACGCCTGTCAGGGCTGGCTGTCAGACCTTTGACCCTGTCACATAAAGGATGTTGAATCTCTGAGGTTTTAAATGAGCTCATTTGCAGCTACCTGCTGGACAAGGGAGGGTTAGGAGCCAGCAGGCCAGCACACTGCAGCGGAATATATTTGTTTCATTTGAGTATCAGTTATACAGTCAGTCAGAGGCCAGGCAAGGATATCTTCACCTCCAACAACCTTTAACATTCCCTCTGGACAGTCGGATCATCTTTTCAGAGCTGTGTAGAAATTGAGATAGTATGGATTGAAGGATGGATGAGGCAATAAATAGATTAAGTTTTTATTGACTTCACAATGCAAAGGCATGGAAAGTTTGGGCTTGCTATCACAGATCTCAGACCTGCACTTGTGTCTAAACACATCTAACCCAACAGGTCTAAAACGATTTCTTAAAAATCACTGTTATAAGGTGTCTTCATATAGTAAGTGGTGGTCATTGCTTTTCTGCTGCTATTCTGACCAGTGAATTCCCTCTGTCCCCCTGCTGTTTGATCTGAAAACCTTGCCTCGGGCTCTGCTCCAAGCAAGATCACTATGTAAATGACTACGCTACCTTCAGATGTCGAACTATCTTTAGGAGGTAAACCTACAAAAAGAGAGGGAAGCAGGGAGGGGGGGGGTTGATGTTATTAAAGCCATTACTCATTCCTGATGGCTTTTCAAATGTCATTGGCTATTGTTTAGGAATATCCCTGATGTTGTTAGAGGATTGGCTAGGTGTCTGGGAGGAGGATCACCTCTGTCGGGCAATGGTTTCAGTTTGGTGTTTATGTACAGTAGGTGACGATAAAGAAGGGTTAGATGATGGCTTTTGGAGGGGATGTAGATGATGGAGGGAGATGTGCTCACTACAGTGTGACTGATAGGTCATTGTGGGATGATTGACCCTGTTTGCCTTCCACAAACACAAAAGAATAGGTTTTTATTGGCCGCACTGCTGAAGCACAGTGCAAGAGCTAGAAAAATGAACAGGGCACTGCACAAAACACCCATTAACCACAAATGCAGACGCTCAGTATAATCTATATGATACATTTTACTTTCCTTTCAAGCAGACAATGATAGAGCTCTTTGCGGTCTCTGTGAAGCCATGCTGTGTGCAGTTGAAGGTCAGACATTTTGGTCTCAGAGGGAAGTCATTGTTCAACGTTTCTATGAACAGAACATTGACTAGTCAACATGTGGTGCTCTCTGCCTCTGGTCAAGGTTCATCATGTTTTTTACCCAGCAACCTAATGCAGCATTGGCAACATTATGGACAACAGCTTGAGTTGTGAGTGAACCTCCAGTATGACACGTGAGTTATCTATTGCTTTTCTCTCTCTCTCTCTTTCTCTCTGTCTTGCACATTCGCTCTCTCTCTCACTCACTTTCTATCTCTCTATCTCTTTTTCTGTGTGTCTCTCATAATCTTTATTTATGAGGATTGTAACACAAGCTCTGCATGCAGATCTGTGCAGAAGGATTTTTAGGAACAGCATCTTAGACATTGTTTAGTGCAGAATGACGTAAATGCAGTTGTCTACTGGGCAGAGTGCTCTGCAATAGCAATAAACTGGCAAAAGCAAATAGTGGTTGTGGGAGATGCGTACATGCAGCTCAAAATCAGATTATTGTGATTTATCAGCATGCCAAGCCTGACATTTCCATGTCCAATGGCACCATAATGGTGGAAATCACCTTCATGGAATTGAATTTAAAAAACTACAAATCCCACAATATGTTCAGACATTTTTAATCCAAACACAATTCCGTTTATATAGGATGCATAATTCACTGAATCAGGTACAATAGAATACTTGCTGTGTTTAAAAGACATGAAACTGTGATTATTGTTCCTGTTTTATGAATGCTTTTCTAAATTGAATTTGTCATGGCAGATGGAATGGGTTTCATGCATGTTCTTTGAGTTTCAGCAATAACATATTGTGCTGCATGTTATGACAAATGTAATGTAGTCAGACAATAAAATTATTGGATATCAGGTATGAAACACAATTGTATTTTGTAGAAAAAGTTGCAAATAAAGCCCACCTAAGCTAGAAGATATAATATTAAATTATATAGAAATATCCCTGTCATTATCCCAGTCAAAAAGAATATCCATTCAAACATGGCAAAAAGCATGTTGCAAAAGAAACAAACAAGATTGGATCCTATTGTTAGTGCAACTAGTACTTTTCGCAACTTAAACCTTTGAGTACGTTGAGTTATTACCAAAGTAAGAGATATCGGCGTTTGGAGCTGCCTGTTCAATGCCTCTCATCATCATAGAGTGGTTCAAACAAACGCAAGGCTCTGGGCTTTACAGCCTATCTGCCTTTGGCTCTCATTGACCTCTCCCCAGGTCTGAGAGCGAGGAGGCCTGCTGTTAATCAGACTGACCACAGTACTTTCAATCACCACTTCCTCTCTTTCTCTCTCTTTCCCTCTCGTTCCCTCTCTTTCCCCCCTTCCTTCTCCCCATCTCAATATCTCCCACTTAAACCCTGATCACAGGAGCCCTGACCAACAGGATTGATTTCCAGTAAGTTGGACCTCTGGATTGCGTTCCGGAGGTTTCCGGTGTGTTCATCATGCCTCTATTGCATCCTAATCTCCGTGGTGGGCCTGTCTGCTTCTAGGACTAGCTTCAAACACACATTCTTCACATACACGTGTGAATAGGGAGTCAGGTGGCTGAGCGGTTAGGGAGTCGGGCTAGTAATCTGAAGGTTGCCAGTTCGATTCCCGGCCATGCCAACTGACGTTGTGTCCTTGGGCAAGGCACTTCACCCTACTTGCTTCGGGGGGAATGTCCCTGTACTTACTGTAAGTCGCTCTGGATAAGAGCATCTGCTAAATGACTAAATGTAAATTAATTAATTTAGCCGGCCACACACAAACCCCCACACATACAAAAGGGGAGACGTGGGGGTTTTTCATTGCGAGGCATGTGCTCATCAAAACAGGTTAGGAAGTTTTAAAAGTCAGAAGGAGGCTGTAACGAGTCAGATGGCTGAGCGGTTAGGGAATCGGGCTATTAATCAGAAGGTTGCCGGTTCGATTTCTGGCCGTGTCAAATGACGTTGTGTCCTTGGGCAAGGCACTTCACCCTACTTGCCTTGGGGGAATGTCCCTGTACTTACTGTAAGTCACTCTGGATAAGAGCGTCTGCTAAATGACAATGTTAAAAGTATAGCTATTGTCTGCTTGGTGCAGACTTGAAGCCATTTAACTTTTATATTTAGTCATCCAGAACTTTTTCCAGAGAGCCGAAACTATAAAAATACGCCAAGGGCACTATCCATTCACAGGATAAATACATAAACTGTACTGTAGAATGAATACTAAATGATGCATCACCAAGCAAAGGACTTGGGCCATGCTGCCCCAAGAAGGTCTGCTTTATGACTGTCATCCCCACCCACCTCCACCCAATCCAACATCACCCCGACAACCATTCTACCAATCCAGCAGGATCTCATCCACCCTTGCCACGGGCACTTGCTGAGCGACGCCCAATTACTGTTGGGGTCAGAGTCTTAATACAGAGCAGGTCTTAGTTACTATTCAGACCCATACTCACGGAGCAAGACCTGGGGTAATGAGATTTTCTCACACCTGCTGGTTATACTGAGCAGTCAACCAAAAACGCTTCATTCCTTGAGAACAGTATCTGGTAGTGTATGCGTGTGTGTGTCTGGGGGGGGGGGGTTAATTTGGTTCGATGCCCTTATCCAGATGGTTACTATTGATAGCCACTTGTTGTGGTAGCCATTTCCCCTTTGGTCAGATATTTTGGTGAGCACCTAAGTGGTCTTCTACATAAACAAACACAATTATTGATTGTATCTCGATGTGTCAGAGAAAGTACACTGATGGTAACCGCTTTGAATTCCACCACAACTTTCTAGAAACATTCCAGTACACGTTCGCAAGTTAATTGAAATGTCGTCAGCCAGTTCATTTCACATTTCACTCCAATTATTTAACTGTTTCCATGCACCCGGAGGTCTCTGCTTTAACATTATAGCTGTACCTGATCCAGTATTCTGGGGTTGGGAGAGAATGATGCTCCAGTGACATGGACTCTGCGCTCAGTCCCAGACAGACAGCTCAATAATGATAAGGCCTCTGTCAGACCCCCTCTCACAGGACTCTGTCAGCATATTTGTCTTCCTGTCTCTGACAAGATGGACGACCCTTCGCCCTCTCCTTCTCCCTTTATTTCTCTAACCCCCCCCCCCCCCCCGCCCTCCCCGCACGCCTTTTCTCTCTCTCGGCAAAGGTGATGTTCTGACATCACTATGTTCTGAAAGACTCATCGTGTCTGAGTCATAACCCTCTCCATCATTCAAGTTATTTTGAAGTAAAGGCTTAGTTTCATCTCTTGTTCATTACTTTCTTTGGTCCACACCACACTGAAGAAACAATCAATAAATATTAAATTAAATGATTGATTTAAAGTAATGCTGATTTAATTGCATGAAATGTACCTCTGGAGTCCTCCATACCCCTTCTTCTAATGTGTTCCAAGACCAGAGACAGCATTGGGTGCCCCAGTCTGCAACCGAAGGATTATAGGCTGGGAGGCAATCAGAAGCATGAAGAGTCAATCATACACTGACCATGGAATCAGAATGAATACTGTATGTTATGGATCCACAGTAGACAGTGTGTACACCATAGATCCACAGTAGACTTGAATTCATACTTATTCCATGGTCAGTGTCTGAATCATTCCTCACGTTTCTGACTATCCTTCCTGTAACTAAAGCTGGGAGTCAGATGGCTGAGTGGTTAGGGAATCGGACTATTAATCAGAAGGTCGCCGGTTCGATTCCTGGCTGTGTCAAATGACGTTGTGTCCTTGGGCAAGGCACTTCACCCTACTTGCCCCGGAGGAATGTCCGTGTACTTACTGTAAGTCGCTTTGGATAAGAGTGTCTGCTAAATGACAAAATGTAAATGTAAAGCTGACTAGCCATCCTGAGGTTAATCCTGACTACCTTTCCTGTACCTAAATCTCACCGTTTGTATTGTGTTGTGGATTCAAGGTCTAGGTATATTGTCTTCGCTTGATAGCCCTTTGGTGATGGCTTGAGCTCCGTCGTCTTCAGCGGTTACCTTAGCAACAGCACCGGAATGAGAAGTTAAGAGGAGTTGCGCGGTGAGATTGTTGGTGCGACAGTTAATGGTATTCTCAGCACTGGATTTGAGAAACACCTGTGTTACATATTGGTACCAAACAACTCAATGTGACTGTGTTCCTAAGATAACACTTTCAGCAAATCTGTAAACAATCCCAAATTTATTTTGTGGTGATATGGAACCTTTAGGACTTTATTAAAGGGTTTTATTGCTTTTACTTTAAATGTTGAGGAGTAGTGAGTTATAGGTTCATGATTACAGTTTGTTGTGGCCCAACGTGTCTGTACAATGGCAGGCTTGAGGCAATATGTTTTGGCCCACAGTGAAAGCCCGTAATGTCTCTCATTTGGTTGTATAGACTATTCTGGAATTCCCCACTGCGTACATTATGGTTTGTTTATTCATTTGTTTGGAACACAACAGTAATAGCTGTGTCTCAGTGGAAATTGAGCAGAGGGGTTTTTCTAATGGATGATGAGATTAGCCCACTCCCCCCTCAATCAAATCTGGCATAGTCTCTCCACGGTTAATCAACTTGCGGAGGGATACCATAGGTAGCCCCCCCCCCCCCCCCCTCCCCCCAGCAGAGAACGAATGTTGAACAATTTCCCTGTAACTTCATGTGACAAGGCATTTATCTTGTTGGATGGACCCCTCTAATTTCTTAAAATCTCAAATTGATTTCTTATTTCTTCTATTTTTTTTGTGTGATGTTCGCTAAACGGTAAATGGATGAATGTCAGACAAGTATAGCTCACTCTCTCGCCAGAGTGTTTGATCCATCAGCTAGCTGTGAAATTCAATAAAACATACGTATGCCTCTGGATTCCTTGGCACACTTCTGTATTAAAAAGCCACCCCTCTGAGACACAGAGAACCTGTCTCCGCCTGGCCATCTCAACGCTGTTCACACTGATGACAGATGTTCTCCAGCATTCAGGATGTCTGCCAAAGCAGATTAAAGTAAGAAAACATGGAGTTAATTGTACAAATTAAAACTATATTGCACAATTAAGATGAATTTATTACTTCAGGAAACTGTTTGGATTCTCAGACTTTTGGAATGGATGGTAGTATTTGGATGTCAAAATAAAAGCCTTTAGATAAGAAATGTGTTTTATTTGTTTAATAAAGTTTCTTGGAGTAAAGCTTGCCTTGGATCCTCTTCTTCCACTCTGGGGAAATATTCTCTCATTACCTTCTCTGTGTGGGTAGAGGGTGGAGGAAAACAGCAATAAGATGAATTTCATCATCGGCACTAGAGAAAATGAACAGTTCTTAGTGACAGAAGCCCATGTAATTAATTTAATCTGGTTTCACCCATGGAGGAAAATTACAAGAAAATTACCAGGGTGTGAGAATATTATATATTTTTGTTTAACTGCAATAAGACTGATTGCTTTTTTTTATATATATAAACACTTTTTTCTGTTTTTTCATCTTAAGATTTGGGTCTTGGCTTAGTGATGCATTCGAATATCCAACAGTGCTGCACTCAAAAAATGAATTATTATATTCTTAATTCAGCCCCTCGTGTGCTACACTACTTATAAATGAAAGTAATAGATTAGTTTATTCAATGCATGTACAAACATATTTTATCATCCAATCTATTGTGTTGCCAGAATACAAAGCAGGCTTTCATTATGAAAACAATTAAAGGGGAGAATATTGATTTCAAAACCCTTGAGTACAGAAACTATGTTTCTCAAACATCCAATAAAATGAGATAACAATTGAGTTTTCATGTTTTCTTTCTATTCTAAGTATTTCCATCTGTATCAATATCATTTTGTTTTAGTTTTTGTTCATCCTCCCAAGGGAAAGAAAGTGGCGGAAGTGAGTCTGAAGAGATTGAGTCCATCCGACAAGCAATGCATCTAGGTGATGACTTTACACATTTTGCATATCAATGTGGGCATCGTAAATTGAAATCCCATTTGGTTTTTGAGATAGCTTTTTGATAGCTTCTCATTACTGAGACGTCATCCCTGGGTCAAATGAAAATGCCATCACAATCTCAGAACGAGGACTGTTCTCTGCCAGCAAAGACTCCCCTCAGAGGAGAAGAATGTCCTTTTATAGTTTAACCCCCTCGTCTGAGTGATGAGAAATGAGGACCTGGCAGAGATGAACAGGGCTGGAGGGATAGGGGAGGGGATGCCAGAATGAGACCTCACATTGACAAGCTGACAGCAGTGTCATACCTTAATAAACATATATACTCTGCAGTGACACAATATTTAAGCGGCTTTAATTGCTTACCAAAGGGTCAATGCTTAGAAAATGTTATTAGACAAAAACAGAATGTGCTTAATCTAAGGTCTTTCCAGTACAAAAAGCATTCAAATACCTCAGCTATAACAGACTAAAAAATGTATTAAAGTCCATGCAAGATGACAAGCTGTTGTACTACTGTATATCAGGTCATCACAGGCCTATATATATATGGACAATTTACAGCAAATACATATGAGAACTTTGACTGTGACTGTGTTGGGCCAGCGTGCGTGTGACTCGCAAATAATGCCTATGTGTGTAGGCTACACTGACTTCAAGCCTTCAGCAGCCCTGTCTGACAAACTTTCAAAACGATGTCGTGCTAATGAAATAAACTGAAGCAACTCCCTCTGCAAACTGCTAAAGAAAAGGCCTGAAGTCTGAACAAGTCCACTTCAAATAGGTGCCGTCTATGAGCCTGACTCACGCCATCTTGATCTTGGGCCCTGAGCACAAGCGCAAGAAATAGCGTTATGTCTCAGGAGCGTCACATCAGCTCGGTCTGAAAAAGATTCAAGGTTGTTGGTGGGAACATTTCAATAGATTCACCTGAGTCTCCCTGGGAACCATTTTTTGTATTCATTAGCACATACAATAGATTTATCTGCCTGAGCGCAGAGTCACTGATTACTTTTGTTGCGAGAGCGAGCTGGCGTCGTCACCGCAACCCATCTTTCACCATCCCACATCTACTGCATGTTTCAACCGCTTGAAAGATTTCGCGTCAACCGCCAAATTCAGAAACCAAATCTACAAGTATAATGCGAACGAGCTACACCTCTGCACTGTCAGTCGTTTCTTTAAGCCTTTAGCAAAAGTCAGGTTTGAGAGACCGTTGAGGTAGCATATTTCTATTTTTTTTGAGGCTCCAAAAAGTTATTGAGGCAAAGGTTTGAGGCCAATTTTTCTTTACTTTTAGTGTTTCACTTCATTCTGTCATCCAGGCAGAAATGATTATGTCCAGTGTGGCAGTTGTGCGTGGATTAAGTTAGGGCCTACATAGCAATACTCAATTAGAGTGCTCGATTTATCTAGGTGCTTGCATTGGCATGCTAATAAAGGATTGCCCCCCCCCCCCCCCCCCCCCAAAAAAAAAAAAAAGTTTCTATATCTGTGAACTGTGACAGCCTGGACTGGTGGACGTATTTATGACTTGGCGTGTGTCCACCGTCTGTGATTCACAGAACGCTAATGGTCTTTAGCGCGCGCGTGTGGGACTGGATTGTGATGACCAGTCCTGTAAGTGAGACAGGAGGAGCGGGTTGGAAGAGGGGGCTGAGAGGAGGAAACAGACGGTTGCCCCACTCAACCCTTAATTAGATCTACAGACTCCTTTCCTTGGTTGCGATATCTGGCATTTGGGATGCTAGCGGTTTGACATGGCGCTAGCCCGCTAATGTGACTAAGACATTAACCCCAATCTCTCCGGATGTGGAGCCAGTGTAGCATCCGTCCCCTGGGACTGTGGCTCTGGCGCCCCCTCTGACAATCGTATTTCCCGGATAGCTGGCACACTTATTGCATTTTGACCTGTTTCGCAGCCCCATATCGATCCTTGAAACATTACAGCGACGTGGGGATGAAGAAGCTTTTTCGAGCGAGGGAGCCGTAATAAGCTTCTTGTGTTCCATAAGACTTGTCTTATTTGTGGTATCAGTCGATAAAATAAATTCCTTTGTGATGGGCTCCAATATTGTCTTGCCATGTGGCTTCCTGTTTGGGCAATTGGGAGTGGAGAATTAACGAAATAAAGGAGGTCTTGTTAAAAAAAGGAGCGTCATATTGCTCTCTGTGCTGTGTACAAAGGTCAATGTTCGGCCTTGACTTGTCTTCCCAACCAATGACATGTAGTCTTTCTTTCTTGAGTTTTCATTCATTCCTTCCTTATTTAACATTCTCTATCTGTTTTCTAACTAACTTTCTTTAATTATTGGTTCACCTTTCATCCCTATCCTGCCTGCCTTGCCTAGTAGTGTGAAACACAGGACTTCCCAGACTCTAAGCATAGGAGATGTCGGTCTCCTAGGTACATTAGTTATCCCTTAGCATGTATTATTGATTTGCTCTCTCTAATCACTGTTTCCTGTGTTACAAACTAGCCTTCACTGAAGGCAGATCACTTCTCTGGGGAGAAGAGGCTTGCAGTTCCTATCTGTCTGTCTGCGTGAAGATAACAACTTGGAATTTTTGGTCCTCAACTGGTGGTCCTCAACTGTATTCCTAAAAATGCATGAAAGTGCTTTAGCCGATCTTCCTTTATCTCTTTTTGCCTTACAGGAGAGACACTGTTAATTTAGATGTGGGAGATAAAGCCTGGATTTCATCTATCAAATTCAGCATTTGTTCTGCGATTCGTTTGAACACTTAGTACGAAATCAATTACATTCACACCACTGTGGATCATAAACCATTGGTGAAGGGTGTGTTTTCTCTAGCGATGCTTAGACAAAGGATACTCAGTTTGGAACAAAAGATGACTACATTGTGTAGAGCTTGACAGCGTGGTGGGGTACAGTGGCTCAGCAGGGGGACGAAAAATACATGCGTGGGTAAAAATACAAAAATACGAAAAATACAGGGTGTGAAGAGACGCGGGCGAGGGTGAGGAGCGCGGCGGACCTGCCGCGCTCACGGTATCACGAGGCCTCCTGTGACGTCATCACACAGTGACGTCATCACACAGTGACGTCATTACGCAGTGACGTCATCATGCAGTGACGTCATTACCCAGTGACGTCATCGCCCAGTGACATCATCGCGCAGTGATGTTATCACGCAGTGACAGCATCCTGGATCAGCCAAGTGTTCAAATGTGAGTATAGTCTGTACTGACTCTCCACACATCTCATGAAATGTGAGTGTATGTGAACACTGTATATCCTAAAAAACGGATTCAACAATAGGTGTTTTTATTGACTATATCCTTTGTTCTTGATACAGTCTCCAAAAGCCATCATATTTGATGGAGTTTATGGTAAAGAGCAGTCTGTTACATCAATGAATCATAGCATGTATACTTTATATTCGAACAACAGATAACGCAGTCACCTTTCAAGGTAAGACGTTCTTTCCCCAGTACACAGAATAGGGAGATGGTACAGTCAAGTAGGTGTCTCCACCACTTATGAAGGACAACAACAAAAAGAGTGAGAGAAGTTCAGATCAGTCCTTGATTGAGAGGAGGTGGGATGAAGACAGTGAGGAGCTGTATGGGTGGAGAACTGGAGGCTACACTTGAAAGAACACCTCTGAATGGTTTCTGATATCTTTGATTGCATAGATTCCAGGTCTTTGTGAGATAGTACTTCCTGTTACTGCTGCCGCCTATCAAAATCAAACGAGCAAATCATGACATCTATTCTAACGTAGAATGACTCAAACAACTAAGACTGAATGGATTACTTTTGTTTTGTCATCATATCTTTTATTACAATATGGCAAGTCCAGTTTTGTGTTAGATCAATTATTAATCATAGGAGGGTCCCGCTTTCTACATTACATGAACAACATGCTGTAACAGCAAGTCAGTATAGATTTACAAACACAATCGAGTATCAAGTAGAGAGCTTCTATAAGTGTTGTTAAACATGAATGAGTAAGATGAAACAAGCTGTAGTGTAATAGGGATCAGACAATTGTCGGGACCAGTGGATCCAGTTAAAAGGGTTCAAGTGCAATGAGGAAAAAATAGATTCCACTCATCATACCTTATCGCTGGCCTGGCGTGTCAACTACACACTGCCAGTCATTATATCAATTTATATGCTTCTGAACGTGGGGTACCCTCCAGCGAAGCCTGTGCCCTGAGCGTTTCTTATTATAGGGCCATAGCTCTTATGGATTCAGCTCATCTGTTGTATGCTCAGTGGCTCACAGAGACTTGTGCACTCCGACCCAATCTTGCCTCATTAACATTTTAGGTGACGAGTCTGTCATGGCCTTAATTAACAATTCATAAGCAGGGCTTATAGCTATATTAACATTTTACAACCAATAAATCACCTTCCTCTGTGTGTGTCGTGTGTTTGCGTTTGTGTGTAAGTGTGCGTATTGGGGTGTTAGGTGGGGAATGGAGAGTGTTGTGTGTGTGTCTTTGTGTGTGTGTGTGTGTGTTTGTCTCTATTTCGGGCCAGTCAGCCTGTCTCTCTCTCTCCAATTGTCTGACCATGACATTTTGTTTGAACTTTTCCTTAATCTTGTGTTCTATTAATCTAGGTATATTAAATAATTATGTTTTTTCCTCAAGACAGCAAGAACCTCAGACAAGAGCTACAGAGGGGCATTTGAAGTGTTAAACCAATTAAGTTGTCTATGGAGTTAAGGTACAAGCCAACAAAGTACAAACAAATTAGCAGGGGTGTCAAATCCTGGTCCTCAGGGGCCGCTGTCCTGTACGTTTTAGACGTTTCCCTGATCCAGCACACCTGCATTCAAATGCATGATCGTTATCAGGCTTCTGCTGAGCTTGATCATGAGCCATTCATTTGAATCAGGTGTGTTGGAACAGGGAAACAGGATTTGACACCCCTGAATTAGAGCAAACGTCACACACATTTGAAATGTTCACTAATTAGTGTGCCTTGAAGAATCTCTGACCTGTGGAACGAGGAGATCACAGGGCCAAAACCCATCACATGGATCCTGGGAGTGAAAACATTCTCAGTTAAGTTTGTACATAAAATATGTTGCTGACAAATGAACCGGCTATGTTAACGTATCTCATGGATGATTAAAATGAGCTAAAAGTATACAAAATCATGAGAAAAAAACATGAGGTACAATTTTAACCAGAACTCCTCAACATATCTTGAAGAAGTCAGTGAGAGGAGAAGTGCCATGGCAACATGAGCTGTACTCTAACACACACAGCAGGAGGTGAGAAGAAGCATTCCTGTCCTGCTGGGTAAACAAAAGGCTTCTTCATGAGCTGATTCTGGGCACAGGTTGTTGCCACAGAAGTGTGTGTGTGTGTGCGCGCGTTGATTTATGTGTGCGCGTTTGTGCGTATGTTCCTGTGCGTATTTGTGTGTGTGTGTATATGCAGGCACATGTGCATGTCAACTCAGGCAGCCTGTGTGTCCGTGTTGTGGCATGGTGGCATTGTGTGACACCCAGCGACAGTTTGTCTGAGGCTGGCAAGGAGCAGCACCTCCCAAATGAGTCACCCTGGGTAAGAGTAGCAGCATTATGCCACAGTGAGTATGGTGCAGCGATAACAGCTGCCAAATTATAGACGTCTCTGCGGTGCGGTTTGCTTTATCTCCCTGAGACACGCACACACTAACACACACACATACACAGCTTAGGGTAAACTATTTTTTTTAAACCATACATTCTTGTGTTTGCAACTGCTTTGGCTCACTTTTCCCTTATATGCAGACTGCTCTAATGCTAATACTAATTACTATAGATGACTAATGGGATTAATCAGAATTAATGCTCACAATGGTAAAGTACATTGTGTTGTCCATTCATTGTTACTCTAATTGCCTTTACATCATATATGTCTGTTTGTTCCGGTGTGAAGTATGTGAGTATGTGGGTAACGTGTCAGTGTTGCTAAGTGACAGTCACATGCTCTGTGGAAGCATTGGCGGTTTATTGTGGCTTGGAAAGCAAGGTCATGAGAAACACATTGCATTCTGAAACATATGATGCCTCTACAAGCAACTGTAGCCTTGTGTTGCATGAATAGCCATCTACTTCCATTCTTGTCAAATAAAACACCCATCACTCCCCTCTTTCTAACTTTAATATGGGCAGTAAAACATGGAGATTGTGGACCAGTAGGGATCCCAGGCCAAGGTCATGGCTTCTCACCACTGATGACTGACGTGATTTAACCCTCGTGCTGCCTTCGGGTCACATGACCCAAAGGTTCATAACGAACCATCGTTGTGTTTACCCAATTTTACCCAATACAAAAACAAATACAAATAATTTTCTTTTAACCATTCCAATGTGGGGGGTCTGAGACAGCCCGACAGTTAAAAGAAAATGCTTCACTTTGTTTTTGTATGAGGTAAATTTGTCACAATACGACGGTGGGTCACAATGACTGATGGGTCAGAATGACCCGAAGATAACACAAGGGTTAACTGGTAGGGATTTGAGTGTCTGCATTAAAGACGATTCTAAAATCTTAGGTTGGTGTGTGTGTGTTTGTTTGTAATATAATGTGTGTGTGTGTGTGTGTGTGTGTGTGTGTGTGTGTGTGTGTGTGTGTGTGTGTGTGTGTGTAAGATAGTAAGTGTGTGTCTGTCTCTGTGCCAGGGAGAGACAGACAGACAGAAAAAGAGAGACAGACAGAGAAAGAAATAATTATTTTTGTGTCTAATCAACGGTCACTGGCATTTTGCACCAGTAGCGCTGCCATGCCATAGGAACTGAGGAAATCAGTTCCAAACGGTGCAGTAATTAACTGCCCGAACGTCGTTTTCCATGTGGTTATGCTGCCCTCTAGTGGTTAAAAAGTATCCCACTGTGTACTTCCAAATTAATCATTTTTGCAGACGGACAGCAGGTACGATTACTTTACGGGGGTTCTATAAATGGCAAGCTAAATGACAATCTGTAGCCTACTGTTGCTGGAGACGTAGTCAAACAGACCGACGTCTGCCCCGGAACTATGACATTTGATATATTCCCTCTAAACACTTGGTTTTATAGTTCTACTCCATTGATGTCGCCAGATAAACTGTAGCCTATGCGCTTTTACACTTTCTCTCACTGTTTTCCATTTCCAACGTTTTATGGCCTTCTACTTTTCTTAGCACTATGCCATTCTCTTTTTCACATAATGCCTATTATGTTAACGGAGACCGAGACTATCAGTCCAGGAAAGAAAGATATCATTGCGCACGGCAGCGGAAATGGGGGGAAATTACTTAAACTCCTCTCCGAGAAATGATTTCATTCACAGTGCCGTTTGCATGGAAACTTTCACTCACTTCACACTTTCTCAGTGCCATTCCAAGTTCTCACCTTTCCACTGCCACCGCCTAGAAACCTACAAAACTATTTTAGGTTGGAGGCTTGATCAACTCTTTACAGTAACAAACCTTATCTTAAAACACTCAATGTTGTCAGTTGAAGCTCCTTCGGCACCTTCTTCCCCATGCCGTCATTGCATTATTCTACCGTCGATATAATGTACAAGATGACTGTGGAGGAGATGTAAACTAGGTTAGTTGCCCATATAGTTTTCCAAATTCTTTTTTCGTAAAGGTCTTGACTTGAAGTGTGGGTAATAGACAACCCCTTGAGGCTTTTCACTGAACAGTGCAGTGACTGTGTGCCACACAGGAAACTTAACAAAGGCAAAGTATTGTAAACTTTTCTTTTTTACTTAGTTACCAAGGCGTGTTTTTGAAACCCAAAACGTGTTGCCATTTAGCAGCCTTCATTCCGACTGTGAGGCATATCATAGCCTATATCTTCTAATTTGTGGGATGGAGGATGGGGAGGGTGTAGACCCCAGCTAAACAAAACGTCATGCTAACAGAGTTTATACACCCATCTGGACTTCCCCAAACAGTCTTTTGGTCAGTCGTTGGGCGACACCGAATGTCTGAGAACTTGTTGGAACCGAATAGACTATAGGCTATAAAGAATTTCAACAGATTTTCTTGTCAATGATAGTCCGTTTTGATTTCAAATGTTATTTACAATGACTTGCAAACAAGGAGACGTGTTGCAAGGGTATTTTTTTACACTATTATTAAGCTTTAATCTTATTTACGGGTCTCCGTCGAGTTATAACCTGTTTCAAGGTCCCGCTCACTCTGGAGGGGCACACAGGCACAGAAATAGGTAAGTTTAATTCCCTGAAGTTGGACATTTGTTAATGACTTATTGTCTGTATGTTTTACTCGATTTGCTGAAATAGCCTACTAACTTAAAGGCTACATCCTTTTTTTCGAGTAGACCCATTAAAAGATGTGTATTAAGCGTATGGTGCATGTAAAGCCCTGTAACAGGCCTTATTTAGATGTGGACTATATAGCCTTTATCTAGCCTACATTTAGAGTCTGCCAGGATTTTGCCATGGGGCACTGATAACATCCGTTAGTGGACGCTGGAATGTGATAGTGAAAGGCCACTTCTGTCATGCGCAGGTGTAGGCCATGCGCGTGGATGGTCTGCACTAAACACAGCTGGTAAATAACAAGAGACGTCCGGTATAACATATATTTTATCCTCACAGGAACTGGTGTGCATATGTCGTACACAAAAATGTGAGTTGTACCGTTCAGGGAAACGTGGAGAGCTTTGTTGAGCCCGAAGTGCAACCCTGCCCGATGCATGAGCCGGACTGCGAGCCACAAGTGCTGTAAGTAGGCTACTAACCCTGGAGATGGAGATATGGTGGGTGGAGGCTGCATAATGTCAGTGGAGCATTGTCTGCCCATTGTCTGCAAATGTCGACCACACCACACATTCGAGCCTTTCAACGTTAATTTGATCGTTAATTAAGTTGTTTTGTCATTTTAATGTCGACTAAATCAACTGTTACTCATACTGTAATTACAACTCAACCACTTCACATCATCAACAGCTTTGCTATGAGTCTTGGTGCCTTTTATGAGTAATGGTACTTGATTAGAGGGTGCAAATGAGGGAATTCAATGAGCATTCATAGACTGAAAGCGAAACTTTTTTTTGCATTTATTATTTTCAAAACAAATCACATCAAGTGTGATGGGATACTGTACTCACAGTGCAGTATAGGGGTATATTTCCTTGTTTTTGTACAAAGGAAACAAGAGTTGCCAGGATCAACGTTCTTTTTTTTTTTCCTTGGTCCAGCCATAAGACTCGGTTCCGGCCCACTTACAAGACTGCTTACAAGACCGTCACAGAGTTGGAGTGGAGATGTTGCCCTGGTCACCAAGGTCCAGACTGTAAAGGCTTAAAGGCATCTCCAAACCGACAAACAGTGCTAGGAGCGCAGCCTTACCCCCAGTCGAACCCAAGCCAGACAAGACACACACCGAGTAAGTACCGTTCCCAGTGATCAAAATACTTATCAAAGCTGTAGTGCTTGACAAAAAGTAAAACATGAAGTTGATATGATGCAGAGTCAGTGCCTCAATATTTCGCAACTGAAGTCCATGTCTCATTAAGATGCGTCATTAAATCCTGCCGTCTTCGACAGGAGCAGAGCGGAGAGAGACGGGTCAGCATGAGGCGAGGTACAGTGGCCCAGACAAGGTACATGTCCTGGAGGGGGAAGTGCAGCGCCTCTCCCAGACCGTCATCGACCTTCAGACGGCCATGATGGGCTTGACTGCCAACCTGCGCACCGACCTGCAGGAGGACACCAACAAGATGCTGGTCACCCTGCTCAACAACATGAGCCCACCGGACAGCGCAAGGGCCGGCGAGGGGAGTGCAGTGCATCTGGACGGCCACCAGGCCACCAGGGGAGGGTTGGCAGGGGACAGGGGACTGGAGAAGATCATGGCAAGGCTGGACGATATGAACGATTCCCTAAAGAGTAAAGATGAGGCTCTGGAGGAGCTAAGGGGAACCGTGACGAGCCAGGAAGGTCAGATCCGACTGCTGATGGACGCCTCCCAGTCTCAGACTCCGGAAATAGAGGAAGGTGGCGCCCCCTCTGACCTGGATGTCCTACAGACTTACATTGACAACAAGTTTGAGAAGCTGAAGAAAGAGCTCGACCAGGGCATGGAGGAGAGGATGGTTAAGCTCCAGGGCGTGTGCGACGACAGGATCCAGTCTGTCCAGAAGACCTGCAAGGAGGAAGGGGAGAAAGGCTTGGTCAGACTTACAGAGCTGGTGGATAACAAGGAGGCCGGCCTGAGGAAAGAGATACGGGAGTTGCGTCTAGACATGGCTTTGTCCGACGGGCCGGTTCGGACTGAACGCCAAACAGACCCGGCTAAACAGCCGGGGGATCGAGATGACCTCAAAGACCTTTGGCGTGAGGTGGAGCGTGTGGCCGAAGCCCATCGAATTCTGAACGCCCGGATGGACAACGAGCTGGCGCACTTATCGGCGCCGAGTTTCGTCGACGAGTACGGGCCGCTCATAGAAGATCTGGAGGCGCGAATCAATGTCACCGAGCAGAACGCAGAAGTTCATTGCTTCTATGTTGAGGAGAAGCTGAGCAAGGCGTTGGCGGACGAGGTCGCCGCTCTGCAACGGCTCATGGAAGAACGCCTCAACAGCATGGAGGACCAGTTCACCAGCATGCTGGTGGAGATGAGCAACAGCTCCTTCCCTGGGATGTTAGGAGATTCCATGGATGCCATGCAAGCAGAGGTCAACAACAACAAGTTCCTCCTGCAAGGCCTCGATGAGAAAGTGAACGCCGTCGGGGAGTTGTGCTCGACGGGATGCCCTGTAGGTTCATCCTCTTCGGGTTTGACCGCTCCTGAAAACCTGGCCAGCATTGTGAAGGACATTCGAATTTGTAGGAACGACCTTGACGTTCTCAACACAGAAGTCAACGGCAATACTGACAAACTCAGAGAACTGGAGGAAATTATCGACAGGCAGATGGTGGTGCACCAGCAAAGCACCAAGGCTGTTGAGGACCTCCAGAGAGGATTCATCTCCCTCCAGGACAATGTTGGAGGTTTGTCTGGAGCTGTGACAGGGTTAGGAGACTCTGTTAGCAAATACTTCCGGGATATCCAGTGGATGAATTCCACATGCTGCCAGGCTGGGCACACCGGCACTGCCATTCCAAGTCAAGGACAGGGAGTTCCTGATGGCACACTGTCCAGACAGCCAGAGTCGCTCAACAATCAGGTGGAGGAGTTGAAAAGGCAACTGGACAGGCTTAGTACCCAGATGACTACTGAGCTGGACAGGTGTAAGGAGAACACACAGGGGGTATCTGAGGGGGTTTCGGCCATTGATGAACGTGTGTCCAGACTGGAGATGGTGTGTGGAAGATTGGATGTCGTGTCGGACAATGTGAGGGGCCTGAAGGAAGGCCTGGAAAGGCATGTGTCTGGTCTGTGGGACAGTGTCCGGAGAATGAATGGCACCTTGGGGACTCACACAGGAGACGTCATTTCCATGCAGGGATCTCTGCTGAACTTCCAGACACAGCTGTCAGGACTGGCCAAGCAAGTGCTCGTACTCAAAGACGCTGCAGCCAAAGAGCCAGGTGAGTAACAGCCTGACACGTCATGAGGTGATTACGTGTTCCGTCACAGCTTCAGACGTCAGAAGCATCTAGAATAGAAAAGGCAGTTTATGACTCATTGCTGATGGTAGCTTTGCTCCATTTGGGTCATTGTGTACAGTACACTGCAGTAATTATTCTGAAAAGAGATACTTGATGAACCAAAGGCAGAGAGAGTGAAACGTTTTCCAGTTTTATTGACTAAAAGACATACAACTTAAACAATATACAAGTCATGTGCAATCTGGATATACATTCAAATATATAAATGTATATTCAATATTCAAAATGTATAGAATCGTGGGCTTTTTTCATATTTCTTGTGACAAACCTCTGTATAATACAAAAGCAATAACTACAGAATTCTCCTGGGATACGGGGTTGGAGAGTAACCTGGTATCCAGGCAAACACATTTCCGCTCAGGGATCGGTTTCTCTTTGTGCTCCTTCCTGAGGTTAATCCAGCATATGAAGCTATTTCCTTGGTATCCACAGAGACCAATAGGGGATCTGATTCTGCTTGTGGCCCTAAGGGGGGGGGGGGGTGCTCTGATAAGGGAGGTCTGGAGAATGTCATTCAATATGTCAGGGCCCCAGAAGGCCACTCCATTCACAATATACCAAACCTTTTCCTAACTAATCATTTCTGCCTTTTTAGTACATATTGACCATTCTCCTGGGCTCAGTATGTGAGAAAGTTACTTAATGGGAGCAGGCTAGATGTGTGAACCTGGAAAACGATTACATTTAGAGACATTTCTTTCTCTTCACCTCATAGCCTCTAATGATTTACCATTGTGTATCATTTCTCATACCTCAATGAAAGCCCCTTTTAGCTTATAGAAAGGGGAGTTTTCCTCATTCTCTTGCACACTATGTGATGTCCTGAGTTGTGTGGTACTCAGCGTGACTCTGACACATTATGTGTTGTTTCCTGAACACACACAAACACACACATGCATGTAGGGTGGGGCATGCTGCGGGAAACCCTGCATACACACACATACACACGCACACACACAGGACTCTAACCGAGCCCTCATCCAGCTTCCTCCTTCCCTACCCCCACCCAGTGTATCCCCTCCCCCCCCCCACCCCAGAGCTGTTCCAGGGTTCCCGAAGGGGTGACCTCAGCCTGATGTTGAGGGTCTGGTCCTCATTAATCGGCCTGACTCACTGTTGGAGCCTGTCTTTGTTGAATGGAGGAGAGGGGAGAGGAGAAGCCGGGCTCCAACGCCCCATACCAGATGCTCTACTACCCTCATCTGCTGATGTCAGAAACGTAGGGCCCCATCCCTGGAGCCTCCCTCTCTTTAACAGGCAATGTCATCATCACCCTGGATGGGGTAGAGAAACGATACAGAGTGAAGGGGAAAGGTATACCCCATTTGTAGTGTTAGGTTTTGTGAAAGAATCGAATGTGAAAATGATTTCACATCTTGAGGGCCAACATACTGCCTTTGCTATCTTGTTCTGCTGTAAGACAATAACATCTACCGAATAGGTTTGTTGTGCCGTGAGTAAAGAGTGACTTGTGATGAAGGTTTTGCTGTGTGGTCTTAGCTAGACCCAGTCATGCTGTAATTCAAAACCCTCACTCGAGGATCAAATTATTGCTATCTGGGTGTGGTGAGAACAAGAGCATTCTCACTGGTTAGATTTGTCTCTGCCGCTCACAGTCACAAGGGGACCCTGAGGAAAAGGGGAACAGACAGAGTGTTGTAAGGACGTGACTAGGAGATCTATCCGCAATAGCTGAAGACTTACTCACTCTGCCTGGCTGATGGGAATTTGCAAGAGCTTTTGCACAATGCTGGATCCAAGTCGTTCTGTAGTCTGCGGCAGGAACTGGCTCAGTGTCTGTGTGTTCGCCTCGCACCATATCTCTCGTGGGAGTGGCATTCGTGCCTTAATGAGTGTGTTGCCTCATGTGGTGTCAAATGTTAATAGATCTGAGCCTCTCTGTAGTAGGATTGAGAGACTTTCTGAGAATGACTAGTTTTTTTTAACAGTAATTACCGTAAGAAGGTTACGAGATTGAGAAATGATGCATCTGGATCTGGGAAGTGCGCTAAGATGCGTGGTGGATACAGATTGTGTTTCTGGCACAGAATGACAGATATCTCTCCGCTCCACTGTGGGATATTGTATTGTGTCCCATGGCTGTGCTGTTGACCTTTCCCATCAAAGTCATGTGTGCTTTTCCTCCCCTTTTCTTGGAGGCTGTCCCATCCTGGCCCCAGTCCCTCCCCTCTTCCTCTTATCTTTCCTCTCCCTCCCTGTCTCGCTCCGTCCCTCCCACTCTCAGACTGTTCCTGTTGATTGGGATCGTTCTCCTCCTCCAGAGCATAGCAGGGGGGACCTCTCACCTTCTCTTTTGTGTGTGTCTCTCTCTCTCTCTCCCCCCTTTCTTTTCCGACAAATACACGAGGAGAGGAGGGGTATTGAGACTCCACGGAAATGGTGTTAGCTACCACGATGAGGAAATACAACTCTGCGTTGGAAAGATTAGGAGAATGAAGAGAGGAACCGAAGGCGTTTGAAACACTGTATTTATTCCGTAATGCTAAACGTAGAAGGACATGTCAGGCTTCATGCTTTGAGACTTGAGTTCTGAGTTTAGGTGGAACCATCCAAAACGATGATGTCAAGTTCAGCATCAAGGAGCCAGGAGAACCCATCTGGAATTCTTCAGAGTTAACTCAGAACCCGACCCACTGGCAGAAGGCCTCCCTGAGGGTCACCACTCACTGAACAACATGAGCCTCCCAACATCGGCAACCGTGTCTGTGTGTGCGTGTGAGTGAGTGTGTGTGCGTGTGTGTTTAAAGGTCATGTGTGCACATGTCTGTGTGAAAGTATTCCCATAAAAATAAGATTCCTATGACATAACCGCCCCACCCAAAACAACAGGCCAGACTTTATCCTGAAATACACTTTCATAATTTTCTCCGTGACTACTGCATTACATTGCACTTACATACAACCAACCATTCGGGCTCAACGACATCCATCCAGTGTGTCACTGACACAGTGCCACCTTAGTCCAAGAGAGACATGGTGACTAAGTCCCTCTCCTCCACCCCGATGTGATTCAGTCTGGGTTAGACTAAACAACATCTGGGCTGGTGGTGGGGCTCATCCCTGAGGCTCTTCAGCAGGATGTGCTGGGGCTTTATTAGGTCTTATTTCCGAGTCCGGAAGCTCGTGCTGCTGCTACTTTCTTCCCCGAGGAGTTTTTGTGGTCAGTGGGACCTTACGCTGCAGTGATGATCTCAAAGGACAGAGTCCACCCGACGTCTTGCGCTTAAGTACCGTATGTATTGGAACAGTTGAATAGGACCACCCCAAGCAAAGACGGTGCGATGGAATCTATCTGACACCTGGTTACGAAGGGTGGGAGGGCAGAGGTGGATTGGTTGATTGTTTTGTACCCTCTAGTCATATTTCTGTAGTCTGTGTGTAGTGCTCACTGGTCCAGGTAATGTCTGTGCCTACATGGAGTTGGAGAGTAGCCATGTCACGATACGTACACACACAAGCGCACACATACACACAAACTGTGGTTTATCATGGCTTTGCTTCACACAAACGGGCTGGTTTGTTGTTCTGGAAGGCATAACAGCACCAGTTTTAATGCTCAGCACTGTGCATTCCAACTCATTTAGGCCGCCATCAAAATATAAGTCGTTAAGTGTATTCACAAGGGAGCTGAAGATGTGGGCTGAATGGGGAAAGAGGGGTTTATGAGTGGGTCATAAATTTCAGGCGTAGGCCCGTTGAAGAGTTACCATCTTTTTCCAGAACATTCACAGTAGTAAGGCCCGTATCAGAGATGGCAAAAGTACACACATCCTTCACTCAAGTAGCAGTAGAGACACTGTTATTACCCAGGCTGCCTTTGTTGAATCAATCACACTGTAAAATTAACTGAATTAATCTCTCTTTCCTCCTTTGTCTCAGTTGCGGGAGTCCGACCAGAGAGACCTAGTCCTGGACCTGATTCCAGAACCATCCAGATCCAATCCAGACCCAGAATCACCCACATCCCTCAGATCCACATCCCACTCATCATCCCCCACAGGGTGGTCCCAGGGACGGCCCGGCCCCCCGTACGCCGGCCCTCCGCCGGCCACCAACCATCCATCCCCAGACAACCAGGCAACCCCCTCCAGCCCAGCGGCATTCCCCGCCAGCCAAGCCCACCTAGCCAGCCCGGCAGCCCACGCCAGCCCTCCCTGACGGTGATCCCAGTCCCACGTCGGCCGGTGTTGGAGACAGGCGAGGCGGGGCCCCCTGGGTACATGCGGAGGGTGACCGTGAGGAGGGCGCAGGGCTCAGAGGACTCCTCCATGCCTGTCAAAGGCTTCGCTGGATCTCCAGGTGAGAGTTGGTGACGACCACCACGGTAACGATGACAGACAATAGTTGCCTGGTGATTTGACTTCAGAGTGCAACTTTAAGTCGTTTACATTTAACAATAAACACTGTTGTGTTCAAGCATGAGCAATGTCATGGTCAGGTTATCATTTTTACTCGGGGATGAATGTGATAATGAAAGGATTTTGTTTGTTTGTAGGATACCCTCCTATAAAACCTGTATCTTTCAAACCAGACACCATACCTGGTACATTTTCTTATTTACCTTAATCACATCATTTTTATATTACACTATTTATATATTGTTAATTATACATCTTTCGTTGGCAACAATCTCCTCTCAACATTCTATATCGACATGTTAATGAATGACATACAGTATCACACCAAGTTCTTCAGTGTATGAAGACAAGCTAAAAATAAAGGTGTTTCCACACTGTACAATTACTGTCAAACTAACTCCATTCTCTTCTTTCAGCAGCTGCTCAAGTCCCTTGGAACCCATCACACCACCGGCTTGTTGCTTCTCCAGGTACATCCATGTTCCTACAAAACATTACAAACGTCAAGAAATATAATTAATTGGGTCCATTTGTACAATGTTTGACAGTCTCTGTCATCCAGAACTGATTTTAGACTAAGCTAGTCAAAGTGTCTATTGTCTACGCATTGATGCTCTTGCTAAAGTACATTAACGTGTGTGTCACATACTGGTTCATGGTGTGCTACAGTTGTGAAAAACTGAATGTTAACTGCTGATGTTCCGTCTTCCAGTATTGTCAGAGAGCAAGGATGTGGTAGACCCATTCTCCTTCTCTGCTGGGCTCACCCAACAAGGTTTCACTGGAGACTTTGGCACCATCCGCTTCAACAGAGTGTTGGTCAATGATGGCGGGCATTACAATCCTCACACAGGTACACATTACTTAGCATGAAAGCATAGCTAATTACAATGATCATTGGCAACTGAAAGTGATAGTTCATCAGTCTCAAAGTGTTTTTTTTTTCTTCAGTGGTACGATGACATATTATTGGGTTGATCATGATCGAAAGTATTAATATACTTTCTCTCCTTCTCTACTCTCCCTCTCTTTCTCTCTCCCTCTCTTTCTCTGTGTATCTGAAGGTATCTTCACTGTGCCTATGGACGGACGCTACCTGATTTCAGGACTTCTGACCGCACAGCAGGGCAGTGGCGTGGAGGCGGTCCTCTCAGTGTCCAATCGCAGCGTCCAGAGGTTTCAGAGCTCTAGGGGGGCAGACGAGGGGCTCCCCGAGGGCAGCTGCACCTGCGGGGGCTCCACCTCATTCAGCCTGATCCTGCCCCTGAGGAGAGGGGACAGGGTGGGCCTGCTCAGGACCAGTGGCCAGCTAGCCACCGGCGAGGCCAGGGAGATCCTCTCCACCTTCAGCGCCATCTTCCTCTATGCACCACAGGCTAGCAGATAGCTGCCAACGCCTGCCAAATGTTGAAGGAGTTGGCTGCCGTAAGCCAATCACTGAAGTACTTGTCCACCATTAGCTATTCACTGAAGAACTTGGTCATAAGCGGTGAGGCCACAACCAAATGAGAAGCAATAAGAAGACGAAGTTTGAAGGAAATGAACACCTATTTTGGACGGTTATGCAGTCTTGTATGACCTTGTTATAATGCAAGCACCAGAATGTTACTATTCAACTGAGAGTGATCTATACTGTAACAAGTGCTATATCATATTTATTCATGAGTGTTTTTTATGATTTGTTTTTATGAAAACAAATATAGCTTAAACCAAATCCACACTGTCATTCTATAGTCTTTGCATTCTTATGGAAAGAATTTGCAAAGTTTCCAGAAATATTTACTGTCATATGTACAAAATTGTCATTTGTAAGATGTACTTCATATTACAGAAAATGTTTAACAAGTGAAAAGGACCATTTGCTACCAATTATTAAAAGAAAATACCACAATTTGATACAGATTGATCATATTTTTATATTATTATTATTATTATAAGTTATATTATTGTTATCTGTAAAACCACACATGGCTTGGCTGAGTAAGAAAGAGTTAATGTATTGGGAGTGTAGTCAAGTTTACTACATCACTACCACAGTATATCGTACAAGAAATTCCCTTTATGGAAAATTGAAGTTTGCCAAACGTTTTTAGACTTCAAAAGGTACTAATGTCGAAATAAATGGTATGCCATCTGTTGTTTAGATAAGATTACTCCATCCATATAAGAAAATAAGATCCAGCTTTGGCCTCATTTCTGACCTGTGCTGTAAGGAGGGTGTGGGTGAAAGCTGTCTCTCTCCTCTCCATGAAGGGATCTGGTATTATTCATGTACAGCACAAAGAACATTCCCTGCCAATACTCTCTGGAGCGCCTGTTTGGCAATATTGTGACCCTTTCTGTGACTTATGCAAACCCTGTTTCAAATACAAATATTGACTTCGCTGTAAAATTGGGAAATAAGATTGGTGGATAAATAAATTACTTTTTGGCCATGAACAAGGACATGGACTTGTTCGCTTTAACAGTCTGATAACGTAACAAGCAATAAAACTCACTAACGTTTTTGCCTGTGGTTATTATTGTACAATTCAGTTCCAGACTTTAGAAAAACAACTGATATAAGATGCATTCAATTACAAACTTTTATTAAACACAAACATAACCACAAGCCACACTTTCTTGGCTTCATATTTTTACAATAGATTTAGCTTTGCTGACATATTCCAAACCACATTTTTATACAAATCAATACAACACATATACATTTTAAGTTGTTATAAGATGTAATAAAACAGCAAGCTTTACTTTCAAACATAACTCAACCAAAACAAATGCATTGTGAATAAAAAATAAAAGCTATATGAAACACAAAAAGGCAAAAACAAAAACATTAAGTAACTTCATTGTCTTTCTTCAGAAGTTTTATACAGAGCCAACAAATATCCTATCTAGTATGAATCTCAGGTTCATATAACATGGGTGAGTTCTACCCACACACGATTCTTACTTTCATAGAAAGAATGGAATTGCTTAGTTAATTATTAGATAGGTCGACTTAATGTACGAACTTCATGAAACACAAACACGCGAAAAAGAAAATCTAAACAAAACTCAAACATCCTCAACACAGTGAGCCTGAATGATGGGTAGGTATGCCCATGTTTCCTTCAATCCTTTATCTTCATATAACGGGGCCTTTATCACTGATCTATCTGGATGAATACTACTTGCCATCATAGATCAATCTTGTGCTTTTTCAAGGAATGGTATCTATCGATAAGGTCTCACACAAACGTGTTCCTGTGTGGTTAGCGGTACACCAAACTAAGTCAAAACTAACTGGCACAGACTAATAGGTTACTACTGAACTTTTGCTACAAGCAATTTACCAGGGAAGCATATCTGCTCATCATCTAACCCCGGCCTGTGGTTACATAACAACCAAGAAAAACGGAGGATGTCATTATAGAACCAGAATGATTTCCTATACACACACACACACACACACGACTACTTCCTGTTGATAGAGACCGTCAGCGCCTGGCCCGTCTCCTCTACCACCTGCACGCACTGCTCACATACTACAACGGAATAAACAGTATTAGCTACACCTGCTGTGTGCCTACTGAGTTGGCACGTCAGGAGAAAATTCAAGTCACCTTATCCTAGTGCAGCGCACACTTGTGGGGATCAAGGCAGTGGATCGGTTGGGGTCGTCAACACCCCACCGCAGCATCAAGCAGCCCATCTCCTTCACCAGGACGAACGCCTGCGGGCCAAACTCTCTTGGGAAAGTTGGACCTTCTTGCGTCAATAACCCCAAAATATTAAATTAACGCCGTATAATCCCACATATACCTTTAGGAATATACTGAGCAGGTGGCAATATTCGCTAAAAAGACTTTGCTTAAGCAGCCAACAACAGACTTATTTCGGTCTTGCATCGATTGCACACTTCTCTGGTTTAAAGTCTGCTTCTCCTAGGAGAGCGTGGTGAGGTGAGAGAGGAGGGTTCCTGTTCCAGTCTCTGGGGTGGGCGGGTGGGGGGCGGGGGGAGATGCAGCTCAAAGTGCGCCGGGTAAGGCATGTGGAAGCACCAGTGGGACCCTGCCGTCACCCCCAGACCAGGACTCTGTCCTCGGTGAGCCGGCCTCCCCCTCACAGCCTGACTGGCCTCGTGTCGTACGCTCGGAAGGGACCCCCAGTCCCCATCAGGGCACACAGGGTCAGTCCAGTTCTCATGGAGACAGACTAGCTGTTACCAGGAGGCTGTTAGAACCAGCGGCCACACAACGAGGAACTCCCATCCCTGCTCTTCCAACACGGCACAATAGATACCTTCTTCTCAAACAACCAAAAGCAGTGCATCCAAAAAATCAATAACTTAACCCAAAAATATCAATTATGATAAATAGTTTAGTAGTAATTACTGCATTGGTTAACAAAAACTCTCCAGAGAATGTATATATCAGCTTAAATGCTTAATGACAAAACAGCTAGCACAAAACACTATTAAGCCATTGTTAAAATATACTTTACTGTGTGTACAAACACACATGCCGTTAAACACTAACTGAGCTTACAGAATCTCGAACATAACTTTAAATACCCCCCCCCCCCCCTCAAAAACAAAACAACTCAGACAATATCTGCCTCAGATTGAGGAACAATAAGTCATGTGAGGGCTGGAGTGGTGTTGTTAGTAACCACTCTTGGACATAGCAGCTTACTCAGGAACACGCAGGCCCATTCCAACCTCTGACTCCCTTGCCTCCAGAGAGGAAACAAGCAGTTACACCAATAGGCAGCCAGGGCTTCACCTTTCACTGACTGGGGCTGGAATCTCACACTGTGACCCGTGCTTCAGAACAGGTAAAGGACATGTGTTCAGGGGTGGTTTGGGTAAGTGCGGAAGTCTTCCGGCGGTTGGTGTGTGGAGCTGCTGTGGGCCTCTCCAGCCCTGAGCCGGTCCACCTCCTCCCCGTCCCAGACGGGCCGCAGCAGACAGGGAGGGAGGGAGGAGGAGATGCAGGGTCACAGCATCGCTCCCATCCCACTCACTCTGGGTTACCTGGGCAGGGTGAGTGTGTCTCTGTGTGTGTGTGTGTGTGTGTGTGTGTGTGTGTGTGTGTGTGTGACAGCATAGAAACAAGTGCAGCTGTGATTTGGTCTCTCCTGTGACCGGTCCATTTTATGCAGTAGTCTCACAGAGGCTCCTCACCGGTTTTGAGTGTGTGTGTGTGTGTGTGTGTGTGTGTGCGCGTGTGCGTGGTGGTCAGAGCAGGTCGTCAGGGCCGATGTCCGGGATGGGCTGTCTCCAGTAGCAGAAGGAGCTGTACTCTGGCAGGACGAAGGCCTCGTTCTGTTCTTTACTCAGCAGGGGGAACACGTGTTCCACCAGCTCACTCAGCCTGCCGTACCTGCAACACACAGGCAGGCAGCACGCTCACAACCTGCACCCAACACACAGGAACTACCCACCCACTGGCCTGGGGGGAACCTCCACATCTACTTTACAAGGAATGACGGGGGTGGTCATTTGAAATTCACATCAGTCTGCAACACAGTCAGTGAGAGCATCAAGCCTCTGTCTTCTAGCATCTATCTGCAGAAATGTGGTGTCGCAGTGGAGCAGGAGGTGAACAGCGCCCGTGGCTCCCTGCGCTGGTGCGTACTTACGAGGACTTGTTGCCCTTGGTCTGCTCCTGGATGAGCTCTCCCTTGGGGTTGACGGTGAAGATACGGCAGACCGGGACCCCCACCTCCTTATAGGCAAACACATCCTACACAGCACACACAGAGACAAGGTCAAACACATCCTACACAGCACACACAGAGACAAGGTCAAACACATCCTACACAGCACACACAGAGACAAGGTCAAACACATCCTACACAGCACACACAGAGACAAGGTCAAACACATCCTACACAGCACACACAGAGACAAGGTCAAACACATCCTACACAGCACACACAGACAGGAGGTCAAACACATCCTACACAGCACACACACAGAGGGGGTCAAACATGCAGAGAAGCCGGACACACCTGATGAGTCATGGAAACCTTAGGCCCCAATAGACATGTCATTCCTATTGACGCAGCACTCCTTGTAATGCATGTAAAAAAGGGCTATTTCTTGGCTGTGTGGGAGGTAGTGTGTGTGTGTGTGTGTGCGGTGGTCGTCCCTGTGGTCCAGCAGGGTTGTTTGTGTTAGCTCAGCTGAGGACGCAGGGGAGAGTGGAGCCCAGCTAGCGCTGGCAGCCACGCCGGCCTCCTCAGAGAGCACACAGGATGGGGCCGTCCTGAGACAGTGACCTGGGACTAAGGACACATCTGCACAGGCACGCAGACTCAACTCACATTGGTTCTGTTCCCGAAGGCGGCGTAGAAGGGCCGCTTGTTGTACTGGAACAAGTTCTTGATGTCTGTGAGGCATTCGATCTTGAAGATCTCCGGTTTCTTCTCAATCACTTCTCTGTGGGGCAGAAACGATACGTTTTAATGGGCAAGTAAGTAAGTAGACTTTCATATGTCCCCACATGGTGCAATGGGTTGTGCATTAGTGAAACACAAATAATAGCACACACAATATCACAACACACACACACACACAGTGTCACACAGTATTAAAAGAAAGTAAAAACAGCACCCACTGACAGAGAGAGAGAGAGAGAGAGAGAGAGAGAGAGAGAGAGAGAGAGGGGTGGAGAGTGAGAGAAAGAACGAGAGAGAGGCAGAGAGGCAGAGAGTGGGAGAGAGAGAGAGAAAGAGGGGTGGAGAGAAAGAGAGTGGGAGAGAGAGAGACAGAGAGGGGTGGAGAGAAAGAGAGTGGGAGAGAGAGAGACAGAGAGGGGTGGAGAGAAAGAGAGTGGGAGAGACAGAGAGAGAGAGAGAGAGAGAGAGAGAGAGAGAGAGAGAGAGAGAGAGAGAGAGAGAGAGAGAGAGAGAGAGAGAGAGAGAGAGAGAGAGAGAGGGGTGGAGAGAAAGAGAGTGGGAGAGACAGAGAGGGGTGCAGAGTGAGAAACAGACAGGCAGACAGGGCTGTGGCTGGTTGTGTACCTGTGGAAGGCAGAGAACAGGCTGCTGGGGGACAGCATGAGAGGTCCCCGGGGGAGGATGGTTCCCTCGTCGTTGACCCACTGCAGGTAGCCTCTGGTCATGTCAGCCATGCCGATGGCACGCGCTGAGCAGTACAGGAACTTGTAGCCATTCCTACAGGAAACAGGAAGTGATTCAGTCCGGGCAGTCAACTCCACACGGTGGAGAATGTGATCATGCTTATGATTTAAGGATGAGTGATGGATGGCTCTTGATTAACCTGACGAGGAGGGAAGGTTGGAATGAAGGAGAGATGTTGATCCCCGTGACTTACTCTGCTACTGAGTGGTACAGTTTGGCGATCCCCTGGTGGGTCCAGTCTTTCCCCAGCTGTGGCAAGATCTGTCCAAATACATCTGACCTGAAAAGACACACACACACACGTTATGGACAGAAAAGTGAAAGGGAAGGATTCTGCACGTACAGAATTTCCTTGTACAGGGTTCCTCCCGAAGTACCTGTGTGTGAAGGGAGACCGTTTTTTTTAGCTTCCTCAACTTTGGTCGAAAAAGCTTTGTCCATTTGACATATTTGATGAGAAATGGGTGAACTGAAGGCCAGAGCTGTACTAATGAGGATCCTCTCCCTGGAGCGCCTGGTGCTCACAGAGGCTCTGCTCGTCTGACGTGGATCAGGACTTTGTGCTACACGCTGAAATGTTAATGGGCTCATTAAGGTTTCTGTTCTCAGTCAGTCTACAACCACCCTCCCTGCTTCTCTAAGAGACACACACACATTTGCATATATCTACACACACACACACACACACACACACACATTCACACGTTGGCCAAGCAGTCAAGGAGATAATAAGCACCAACTAGCCTTTTTTTTTTATGCCGGCCAACCATGATCGTCACAGAGTGGGCGTCGGGAGGATCCGATCGATCTAGGGCGCTAATCCGAAAGCTGGCTTTGCATTAATTTAAAAAATAAGGACATATAAGAGGAACATGCCTGGTTTGAGAGACAGGCTATAATTAATGTTGGTTATTTCAACCCGACATGGTCTCCCGAGGTCCATCGAGCTCATAGAAAAGAGGTTTATTTAAGGGAAAGTCTATCTCGGTTTTCTTGGAGGTAAATTATAATGACCAACGTGTATGAATCTTTTCCTGCATGTTCGACCGCTAATTGGAACAGTCTGTCATAGATAGCTCTTGAATCCTAGTAGAACAACTGTACTAGAAGTTCTGTGAAGTTTCACAAACGCAATCAGAAAGCAAAAGACTGAACCTCGACCCAGGCCAGATCAGTGCTCTACTACACCCGGCTGTTCCGTCCTTACTTGGTGATGGTGCCGTCGATGTCGGAGATGATGACCTTGTCGTCCCAGTTCCACAGGTAGATGGTCCCCTCGCAGCGGCAGGTGCCCTGGTACTGGGTGGTGATGCTGAAGGTCACGTCGTTAGGGCCCTCCTTCAGATTCAGACTGGCCTGTGGGCAGAGGAGACGAGACTTAAGGCCTTTGCACACTGAGTCCGAAATTCGTGTGTGAAATGTTCGCACATAAAAAAATTAATAGGACCTCACGTTATGTCAATTGCGCTTACTTACACACTGCCTCCAAAACTTTCGTCCCTCAAAAAAAAGTTCTGATCGGGTTCGATTTTATGCGTTTTTCGCATCCATAGACAGGTTTTTGGGCAATTCAGAGCCACCGAATGTTGAGGCTGACGATTGCGAAAAAACGCATACGAAACTTTCGCACTCAGTGTGCAAGGGCCTTTAGCCTCTAGGGGTGAGGCACACACTAGTCCACTATGGAACCTGCCAGAACGTTAGAAGTGCAGATGATTTCTGTGGATTTCAAGTATCCTATGTAATGTATTTTACTGTAGCTTTGTTAACCTACAACAGTATTTACAAAATTGTGTGTGTGTGGGACTTAAGCATGGGGGCAGGGCTGAACTGTGAGGATGATTTGGTTCACAAGCCCACTAGGCCATCTACAAGAATATCCAGCTGGTATGTTGACCTATTATTAGTGAAGAGACTGATAACATTCCACAGACTTACAAGAAGCCATTGCTCCAGAAATAAGTGACCAATAGGGGGCTCTCAGATCTCACCAGCAACATCAGACACCGCACTAGCTACACATGACCAGCAGGGGGAGCTCAAATCTCACCGGCAACATAATCACCACAGAAAAGCTTCAATTGCTCTGTATTATCGAATTAAACAATAAGTGTAATAAACTGCATTTATTACACTGTAGTATTATTTTTGGGTTCACGGTACCAGGTAGCTGAGAGGTGGTTATTTTGGTTTGTGACCAGGCGAACACTCTCAGCTGAAGGGCGGGAGGTCGGCCGTGTACTCACGATCTGGTTGGAGGAGAGGCGTAGCGATTTCCTGTAGGTGTGAGGGCAGGGGTGACTCTCTGACCCCGGGTGCCTATCCTGGCAGGACGCAGCGCTCACCTCCTTAGCATCCTCGTCACTGGAGGAGTCACCAGCCTTGGGCCTGAACAAGAAGAACACACACACAAAAGCTAGACTGAAGGCTCCTTTGACTGTGCAAACTGGTGTGTGTGTGTATTTGTGTGTGTGTGCGTGTGTGTGTGTGTATATGTGAGAGTGTGTATGCATGTGTGTGAGAGTGTGTATGTGTGTGTGAGAGTGTGTATGTGTGTGTGAGAATGTGTATGTATGTGTGTGTGTGTGTGTGTGTGTGTGTGTTGGGGGCAGACTCACATCAAGGCCAGGCTCTCCTGAGACAGGGAGGATCGTCCCTCCTCCTCCTGAGACTCCTTGGTCTCCAGCTTGGTCTCCGACTTCAGAGGAAAACACAGACGTTTCCCTCAAATCCCAGAACATTCTACTGTGAGCAGCTTTCAGGAAGTGATGTAAGACTTTAGTACCTGCTTGATTGTGCTGTCTGCCCTCTTGCGCCAGAACCACCATCGGCCAGACTTCTTTGGCATCTTCTCCTTCACCCAGGCCTCCTCTGTAGCCTGGATTAGACAAGCAGACAAACAGGACACGGTTTGAAATTCCTTTTACGACACGCCTCATCTGAGTTGAATTTGCAGAGAGATGGGGAGACAGCATACCTTTGGTAAATTCTTCTGAAACGCCTGCAGACTTAAAATCAAAGGTGCGGCTAGTGTCCAGTTGTAGTACCTAAGAAAACATAACGAGTTTTAAGGGACAAACATTCAATTGAACCTTCACAAATGATCTTTTTAGATTCATGACATACACAAACATGAACTTACCTATTAGCTATTTTCACTACCAGGTTGGGGTTATCTATGATTGCTGGGTTCTCTGCAAACTCATGATACGTGATAATATGCTCCATGAACTTTTCTGTAAACAAACACAACCCCACAGAGTGAAATTCTACAAATTAAATCTAACACGCACATCTTTGGTGCACAAAGCTTCAAGCCATGATTCCACAATAATTAAGACAGTTGAATCCCAGTTTTGGGGAACAGCAGAAGCCATACCTTTGGATATTTCGGCGTTGTCGCTGAGGCCTCCGCACAGGGACAGGGTGACGTCGGGCAGGTCGCTGGCCGAGTCCGACAGACACTCGGTGCCACTGTCGGCTGCAGCGCTGCCCACAGACTGGGGAGACTGGGAGCCGGAGCGCTGGTCAGAGTCCAGCCAGTGCTTCCCTGATGCCTCCTCACTGCAACCACACACACCTCGTCAGACAGAAGTCAACCACACACACACCACGTCAGACAGAAGTCAACCACACACACCACGTCAGAGACAGAACTCAACCACACACACACCTCGTCAGACAGAAGTCAACCACACACACCACGTCAGAGACAGAACTCAACCACACACACACCTCGTCAGACAGAAGTCAACCACACACACCACGTCAGAGACAGAAGTCAACCACACACACCACGTCAGACAGAAGTCAACCACACACACCACGTCAGAGACAGAACTCAACCACACACACACCTCGTCAGACAGAAGTCAACCACACACACCTCGTCAGACAGAAGTCAACCACACACACCTCGTCAGACAGAAGTCAACCACACACACACCTCGTCAGACAGAAGTCAACCACACACACCTCGTCAGACAGAAGTCAACCACACACACCACGTCAGAGACAGAAGTCAACCACACACACCACGTCAGACAGAAGTCAACCACACACACCACGTCAGAGACAGAACTCAACCACACACACACCTCGTCAGACAGAAGTCAACCACACACACCACGTCAGAGACAGAAGTCAACCACACACACCACGTCAGAGACAGAACTGAACCACACACACCTCGTCAGAGACAGAAGTCAACCTGACACACAGGCAGTCAGCCTACTGGTATCAGCAGTATCATTATAATTCACCAAAACAAAAAGTGTACGAAAAACAAAACGAAATGAAACAACATAACTAATGAACTGAGATCACTTGATCATATCCATGGAGAGAGAGAGGAGATTTACCTCTTGGGAAAGTAACGTGCAACAACTTCAGGTTCGAGTACATTCAAGTCGTCCAGGTAGATATCCTCTGGGCCCTGGTGCTGGCTTCTCTTTGGGACCCCTGTGAGCACGTAGGAGAACAGCCTTGAGGACACGGCAGCACCCCAGACACAGCGGGCAACTAGTTTAGCAGAACTAAACTAGTTGCCTGTACAATGACACCCCCAGTCAGACCTAAAGCTACAGAGAGCTGTTCCCCAGGTAGACGTTGCCGTCGTCCCCTAGCCGTGCTGGGCCTCACCTTTCTTCTTGGAGGGCGAGTCGCTCTTGGAGCAGGCGTCGCCCATGTCCCCTGCCATCTGGGCGGCTCGGCTGTCCGCGGGCGTGGACGTCGAGACGCCGGAGGGCGGGATCTCCTGAGGCTCCGAGGGCGACAGGGTCGGGGTGAGGGGGGTCACGGTCGGGGTGAGGGGGGTCAGGGCGGAGGTGGGCGGGGTCAGGGCGGAGGTGGGCGGGGTCAGGGCCGAGGTGGCTGGAGTCAGAGCTGAGGTGAGAGGGGTCAGGGCCAACGTCGTGGGGGTCAGAGCAGAGGTCACAGGGGTCAGGGCCGAGGTGGCGTCGTTCAGGGCAGAGGTCACAGGGGTCAGGGCTGAGGTGGCTGGGGTCATGGCAGAGGTCACAGGGGTCTGGGCTGAGGTGGCAGGGGTCAGGGCAGAGGTCACAGGGGTCAGGGCTGAGGTGGCAGGGGTCAGGGCAGAGGTCAGGGCTGAGGTGGCAGGGGTCAGGGCAGAGGTCAGGGCTGAGGTGATGGGGATAGCTGTGGTGGCTACGGGGGTACGGGGTTGGGGTTTGACGATGGGACACACGGGGCCAGAGTCCTCCTCCTCCTGGGGCCCCGACTCTCCCTCCGTCTCCGTCTCGTTCTCCATGGCCTCTGTGCTCAGGATGACGCGGAAGTGCGTGTTCTCGGACGGGGTGATGGTCACCGTCTTCGGCAGCTCCTGTCTGTCCTTCTTGCTTACCTGATAAGTCGTTACACGATATTAGCATCCCCATTGTACTGAACGTTGTAGAATTTCAAATGCGCATGGTGCCTGACACTGAGCATCAGACAGCAGCTGGGTACTGATAACGCCAAACAGTGGGAAGAAATAAACCACGCGTCAGCTCTTACCCTGGTGGATTCTGGGAACTCTCCCCAGGTCCACTGCATGTGTGACTCGGCACGGAGCATGCTCTCTGAGGGCCGCACCATCAGCTCCGAGTCACTCTTGGGGGAGAAGGCCTGAGACAGGCCATGGCTGGAGGGCCACAGGGAAACAATAGAATAACCAGTCCAACAACAGTCAGCCGGGAAGCATGAGTGTGGGTGTACGCGTCACGCTCACGTACCTGTCTGAGGGGGACCAGTCTCCGTCAGAGAAGGGGTAGCTGTCCATGCTGTGCCTGGCAGCTGGGAGCTTCGGGTCCATGTCCCTCATTGTGCTCATGGACGACGACCTAAAACGATAATAACAAATGAATAAACCGTATTTTAGACACGGCATGTTCCTTGACAATGTGTGTCCACGGCAGCTCTCCTGCAGGACAATAGGAGTTTCCTGCGGGTCAACAGATCCTCCTTGTCTGGTCAAACCTCGGTCCCTCTAACCCTTACTGGGGGCCCTAGGCTCTTACCACAGCGGCCTGGGTTCATATCCAGGGCCGGGGCCTTTACTGCATGTCTTCCCCCCATTCCCTCTCCCTGCCTTTCCTGTCACGCATGGAAAAACACCCCAATATATTGTAAAATAAAAGATCAAAAAACCTCTGGCACTCCCACCGAGAAGCGTGCCCCGCCGCCTCCTCGTCCGAGCTCAGGTCCATCTCAAAGATCTCCTCTGTGACAGCAGCAGCGTTAGCAGCAGCGCTAGCAGCAGCGCTAGCGAGGGCCACAGGAGGGGTCATCTCCTCTCGGCGGGGGTCTCCTTTGTGCTTCTTCCTCCGCCTCTTCTTCTTCTTGACCACCGCGATGGCGCTGGGGGCGGGGGGGTCGTGGGGGTCCTCGGGGTCGGCCGGGTCGTCCAGGTCCTGCGCCACGCCACCCCCGCGCTCCACCTCGGCCATCCAGAACAGGTGGCCTTCGGTGGGGATAGGGGAGGTGGCCAGGTGGGCCGGGACGATCTCCTGGAGACATCCATCAGAGACACAGAGAGGCCTAAGATGTGGAGGCAGAGACCACGAGCTTCTCTGCAGGTCAGTTCTAGTGCCTATTCCACGTCCATATCTTTTGTGTCACTGACATTCAAAGGAGCAAGCTTCATTTGACTAAAAAGTGTTTCTACATTGAATAAATGTACTGTAGTCAGCGTGTCAGCTATCTGTGTGAAAACAGATACTGTTCATGCTATCCTGTCGTTATCAGGTTAACCTTTAAAACCCTGTGATGTCAAGATTAGACATGTGTCACATCAAGCCTGAGAGCTAAGGAGGACTGGATACTCACGTTCTGCAGCTCGGTCTCTTGGACAAAGAAGGCCTCTCCATTGTCCCCGAGCTTCATGTGCAGGACCACAGGCTCTCCATTCACCTCAATGTCGATCTGAAACAGAGGGGGAGGGCTCACACACACTGACAGACACTGGGATTGGCTCCAGACAAGACACCAGGAAACCTTAACACACTACAAGGTTTACACTTAGACAAGCGCATCCATCTATAATGAACAAGTAAAATTCCATGACTGTGCATGACCCAAAAACACAAATTTCCATGACAGATCATTTAAAAAATCATTAACAAATAGGCCGATTCTTTAAATTAGTCTTCTAATTTTCTAAACACCCTTTACATTCCCTGAAGGAACTACAACTTTTGAAACTCATGGATATTCTCGAAATTCTTGGGATTTGTGGGAAGTAATGCAGTTATAAAATATTTATCAGTGTCAACTCCTCACCTGTTTCCAACTTCCCTTTTCGTTTGATATAAAACAAGGATGCCATTGGCCTGTTCATTCTAATCAGGCCACATACAGTGCTGACGGCTACTTAGAGCACTGTTCTCATGAGAAGGCCAACCTAATTAGTGAATGAGCCTCGTAGGGCTCGTGTTTCCTGGAGTCTGCCAGGAGAACGAGGCCTTGGCCAGGGCCAGACAAACCTCAGAGGAGCAGTAGTCCTTCAGAAACCTGACACCACCAAATAATCAGGTCAACCCTAACCCTGGTGGAGAGAGAAATGGAAGGAGAAACGAACAGAGAGACAGAGAGAGACACAGAGAGAGAGAGAGACAGACAGAGGCAGAGAGAGAGAGAGAGAGAGAGAGAGAGAGAGAGAGACCAAAACCAAACGGACTTCTTTGCTATCAGATCCCGACACACAAGCTTCACTTCCATTCCACTTGTTTGCTCCTCCCTACTTTGTTTACCTTTGTTCCTGTTTTTACTGCTCTGTCAGGTCCTCCCAGCAGCCACTGGGCTTGATTCCCCAGGCTGCTGGGAGGGATTTGCACGTGACGAGGGATGGTGGGGAATCTTAATGACTCTGATAATGATTCAGGATGAATCTGAGATGCTCAATCACATGCTGTCAGGATAAACCCAGCAGAGTGGTTGGAGTTGGCAGGACAGCGGCCCATATAGGATTACAAGAATCTGAGCCAACAGAGCCACACGCTCAACAACGGCCTTTCTGTAGAAAAACATCTCGTTAGACGAGTCAAACATGTTATTATGTGATTGTCTTTGTACCTTTGGACCCACCCTGCCTGCTGAAAAGCATCTTGAAGAAGGGGTGAATGAGGGCAGAGTCGTGACAGAGAGGGAACATTAAAGACCGCTCCTATCTCACCTCCTCGTAATGTCATCTGCAAACCTCATGAGGAACCATCTGACTCCTTTCTCCTGGGACATTTTAGTCATGCCTCCTCCTCCCTTTTCTTTGCTCTCTCTCTCTCACACACACACACACACACACACACACACACACACACACACACACACACACACACACACACACACACACACACACACACACACACACACACACACACACACACACACACACACACACACACACACACACACACACACACACACAGAGAGAGAGAAAAGAATAACCTGTTGCCATAGTGACCATGCATTCATCTGGTGTTCAGAAAACCTCTTGTAATATGCTGTATATCGGCACAGTGCTTTAGACTTCATCCCCCACAAATCCTCTACCCACATCCTTCTCCTACACAGGCTCAGTGAAACCAGTAGTGTAGGATCAGAACAGTGTGGATGCAGACTAGCTAACAGGAAACCATCTGACAAGCATGTCGACCTGCTTCTGGTAACTATCACACGCTCGGAGGCAAAAGTCTGGCAGGAAAAGAAAGTACTCGAAAAACAAGAACCCTAAAAATAGGTGTCTGTTTCCTGAGCATGATTAAAGGACTCTTGACTCCAGGCAACAATATGTTGGTAACTAAGATCAGGGAGGTAAAGAGAATAGGTTGCATTTGTTTAGGGTAATTACTTTATGTATTTCAATACAGACAAGATTAGGCACATTAGTGGACCCCCCAAAACACTGGACTCTCATCTGACTGTGGTAAAATGGAACATTTATGTTACACATTTCTGAAGGATTGGCCCCTGCTTCCAGTTATGCAGCGTTCCCACACAGACAATCTCAAAGTTACATCAGGTCGCATGTCAGAGAGAGAAAGGCTGTCTTTTCCTCTGCAACTGATGATGCAACTTTGCATCTCTCCAGTGAAGGAACTAATTCTAATCACTGATCCAGTCATGAATAAAGGGTGTTTTGAATCAAATAAAAAAGATTGTGTTGTTGCAATATGTGCGTGTGTGTCTTGTTTCCTCGTCTCCTCTTACCAAACGACAGGTTCAGCCCATCTTTCCTCAAAGCACAAGTTTCAAACTGGTATCTGACAAGAAAAACAAAAACAAACATCTCCTTTCCCTCTCCACTCACCACTTTCTCCTTGGAGCGCAGCACACCCAGCTTGCCGAAGCGCACGTGGAAGGGGGAGCACTGGTAAGTGCCGTCCCTCTGCCGCACCACCACCACGTCGATGCAGCCCGACAGCGTGGCCTGGTTGATGCCCTTGTACAGCTCCTTCACCGTCACCAGAACCTGGCCCGCCAGTTGACCCACGTAGTTCATAGTGTCAGCCTGGCCAGGGAGAGAAACACGACCGGGGAGTTAGAGCGTTGTCCAGGACTGGGGAGTGTGGGTTGGAAGACAGGTTTAGACAAGCCTGAAGCCACGCGTCAAGTACTTTGTAAGGCTACTATTTCTCTCTGGGATTTCAACCGGTTTCTCTCGACTCTTGCCTAGTTCCTCTCCTACTGCATTATCTGATATCTTATTCTGTTTGAGGTCTTTGAAGACCAAGTCTGACAAAAACTAACATCACAGAAATTATTGTATTTTTGCACTATTTGACTATTGCCTTGTACACGATGCCCCTATAATCACTGAATATGTTAAGTGTTATTATTGGATCTGAAATTACCAAAAATTTAAAATCTTTTTTTACTTTTTTATTATGCATTGTCAGAATGCCACAGTGACGTAGCTACCTCTGTAACTCACGGAACTGGCTTCAAAACGTAATGATTTTTCGCAGAGGCCTTTGTTCTCATGGAATACTCTAGTGTCTGTTTCCTTCTCCCTACCTGCCTCACTGGTCTCCCCTGCGTGCCAGACCTGTGGTGCCTGTCTGTCTGTTATCAGACTAAGCTCCTGTCCTCCTAACTCTGGCTCCTGTCTGTTCCCCCCCCCCCCCCCCCCCCCCCAGAGCCGGACTGAGTCTGGAGGAAAGAGAGACACACACACTAGCTGTCCATTGTGTCCAAGTGTTGTTCCCGCTTCTATGGCAACCAATCACTTCCTGTTTACATTCCAGCATCTTGCTGCGATCTTAAATAGAATCCCCAAAATAACACGTATTGATCTGTGTGGACTACTTCTGTTGGTATGATACATGCAGCACATGTTCTCAAAGTTTTTGTTTAGTCACCATGACTGTATTTGTTGTCTATTCGATGAAGTCTCCCTTTTTACTGCGTGTGAAATGTGTGAACTAAGGCTTTGTCAAAGTGGGACACACTGTTTTTGGAGTTCTTGCTAACTTAGCAAATAGGTTGGTCATCCAAGGTCATGTTGTCTCCCAATGATTGCATCGTGGGTTTACATAACCGCAACGGGTCGATCTGAACACTGACCTATTGTACAGGATCTGTATAGAGTACTGGGAGTGGGGCAGCAGACAATACACACAACAAAGTACAAGTTAGTTTTTCTGAATGGAATATTCTGCTTATGTCGCAATAGGTTATCTTGTGTGGTGGTCCAGAGATCTAGAGTACTATTCCATGAGAAACCCTTACTAAACATGGGAAAACAACATGACCTGATAAGAACACCGTGCATTGCAGCTTAACCACAAGATCAGAAAGCCTCCTTCTAGGAACTGGAGTCAATAACCCCACACACCCAAACACAGATGTTTTTACTTCATACAAGGGCTGGCTAATTCATTAAACAGCAGATGAGTCTGTTACACTCAATGTTTAGACCATTTTTCCCTATCTCTAAGGAGTGGGCCTTTTGAGTCACGGAGGTGTGGTACACCTGTACGTCCTGTACAGCAGAATAATAGCACTTGTCTCAAGCTAGGAACATGACTTTAATGTCAGGATAAGTAATCATTAGCACACTGCTTAAGCCCCAACCCTCAAAAGAGTGAAGCCTTCTCAGGACGCACCAGATGTGGTTCTTTGGCAGAGCAACCCAGAAGGGCAAAAGGTAACGGGAGCTCTAAGCCGCAGGCAATCTGAGACATCCATTGCAGCAATAGAACTGCACAGACTATCAAGGACTTGGGAACCTTGAGGCATTTCCAACAAAACACATGTTTTAAAAATGTATTTTTACCATCTCAATCCCAGTCTGTTTTCCCTCAATGGAATACCACAGTCAGTGTGGCTGGATCAATCGACCTCTAATAGAATTTGAATATCTTGTGAACATTCTCATCTGAAGTCAACGTGGTACTAAAGACAAATTGTACATCTGAAAGAACAACGCAACGAAAAAGCAGTGAAACGTCCCGAACGCTGAAACATCACCACAAGCGCGCATGAGCTTAATCCTAACATATCTCAACCAAACATCCAAGTCTTCACAACCACCGTCCATCAGCCCCCTAGAGATCCACTAAGCCTAGCTTCCTCCACTAGACTCACCAGGGACCAGGACGACTTTGGAGAAGAGGACTGATCCTGTTCACTGGCCTCCGTGTAGCTGCCGAGGGGGTCCATGTCCCCCCAGGGCCATGGTCTCTTCATCTGGGACCTAGGTGGGTAAGCCTGGTCTTATCCCCCTCAGGAAATGCCAGTGGGATCAAAGTCTACATCCTTTTGCATCGAATGATAACGCCTCCCTGTCATCCTGAACTCTTAAACTGGGGAGTCAGGTGGCTGAGCGGTGAGGGAGTCGGGCTAGTAATCTGAAGGTTGCCAGTTCGATTCCCGGCTGTGTCAAATGATGTTGTGTCCTTGGGCAAGGCACTTCACCCTACTTGCCTCGGGGGGAATGTCCCTGTACTTACTGTAAGTCGCTCTGGATAAGAGCGTCTCCTAAATGACTAAATGTAAATGTAAACTGCAGCCCTCCCTATCAGCAGAGACGAACCCTATGTACGTCTTGTTATTAGTCATTATTAAACTTTTCCTCCAATACTATTCTGTAAGGGTGTGCAATGGGATGGGACGCCGAGCGCTGGATCATCCAATCAGATGAAAGGAAACCTTTTAGCCAATGAGGCTCTTCTCTCGAACAAGCAGGTGTGTGGCTGATAAGAGAAGAGCGAGTTCCAGTTTAGCAGAAAAACCACGTTTTCTCTCCGATAAGGAAAGCGTGGCTGAGTTAGGACCAGCGGTAGGCTATGTTGCTGTTGCCCAGTCACATGGGTTCATTGGCCCCTTCAGTCATTGGATGTCTTGCGACGCTGCAATAAACACTCATGTTATTCACTGTCTGGCTTGTGATTCATCAGGGGTTCATCCATATTTGCTGTCTATGTCATCAGATTAAGAAACTTTTTGTACCGGATGTTGACTTGGTTAATAAATGATCACGTTCCTGTTTTTCAAGACACGGTTGATTTCAGTTCACTTTCTCTTCTGGAATCTCAAACTATAAAACATGGACTTTAAGCATCCTGTTATGATACACCAGAGTTAGTGAAAAGGGCATCAACCAAACACTTTCTTAAAAGAAGACATGACAAAGAAGATCCTCTTGAATATATATTAACATACAATAGTGACAAAATCATGCACAAAAGTTAAAAAAAAAACATAATACAACAATACCATATCAAAGCAAATTGTAGAAGTAGGTCTCGCCAGTGATCAAAGTATTAAGCTACAGAGAACACGAGAGTTATCCTAGTGCCTTCCGTCTCCCTGGCTGGCTCCAATGACTAGATTGCCTCAAGTAAACGCCTCAAGTAAACGCCTCACAATGACAAATACGTGGCTACCAAGCAGTTAAACGTCATAAAAACTGCAGGGCCAAGGCCGACAGTGGCCTGATTCGATAGAAAACAGTGTTTTAGAAGACCATGTGTCTGGACCTGCTCTAGTATATGTAGTTACCACATGACTAAAACATTTATGCCGATGTGTCTATGGTTTGTTTGAAATAAATACAAAAATGTGTTAATTACTTAGAAGTCAGGTTGAGAAGTAACAATCCTACTGCTGACTATGTTACACACTGACTCTTTAATTGACGAATATCATGCTAGGTCAACACTCAACACTCAACACTATACACCCATCCATGCCATGTCAAAGTATGTTAAATGAATCAGATCTGTAAGAACACATGTCTAGACTTTAACAAGCCCTTCGGTGAACACCAAAACAGTTGTGTCAACTAGGGCAATAGGTAATCTATTACGGAAAATGCATGGGGTGGGATTGACAGTACTGTTTCATAACGTTCAAAATACTTTGTTGAAAGTAAAAAACAAAGCCCATGACAGTAACAGACAACAGCCTTAAACTATTATTGGTATGCTACACGACAGCCTTCCAAAGTCAGACAGTTCTAATTGTGCTGTCATGTTTGTAGAATAATGTAAACAGAAACGTGTCAATGTAGGCACAGAAATAACATAACGCTGTTGCTTCTACCTCACACAATTCCTCACTAAAAACCTTGAAAGTGTGAATCCTGATCAACTTGAAAGGGGAGGCTCAAACAGGATTCTGATGGTCAGCCTCACTAGGCCATGTTATTGTAGTCATGCCTTGCGGGCCTCTCTCCCCTCTTAGGGAGGTTAGGCAGTAACTCAGGGAGGTAAAGTAACAAAGATGAGCCTGGAGCAACCAAGGGTGAACTCTGTGGCCTTAGTTACCAAGTCAAAGCTAAAAAAAATCGATTTAACTGACATTACTTTTTTTAAAGGGTGTTGGCTTGGGACTGTGTACAATTGATACGTTCCCTGACATGTAACGTAAGACATAGCCCTATCGTTTTTACATAGGCCTACACGATATAATATCTCAAAGCCTCTAAATTGTGTCTGAGAATGAGATGAGTGAGAATGGGAGCCACGAACTAGGTCAAACATAAAGGAGGTCTAATTTATATTTTTAACCACAGCACACCAATCTTTCACTCATTCACTACTAGCTTACACATTCTCAGACAGAGAAAATACGAATCAGTGCGGTTGGCAATTAGTCTGTACTGTAGTCAAATAGAAGAACACAAATAACAACACGTTCAAAGCTACACTGATTTAGACAGAGATTACTGAATTGACAATAATCGAATCAGGTAGCCTGCTGTATCTTTACTACATCTAAACCATTTTATACTTATCTTGTACTTGTGTTTGAAATGTTTACAGTAAGCTCAGCGACCGAAGGGTGATGAGTTGGCAATTGCTGGCAATGGTCCACAGCAGCACTACACTATTGGCTATGATGTTCATGGCTTTTTATGTAATTTCCAGATTTAGGTTTATCACCCTAGGGTAACGTTAGATATCTGTCAGCACCACAAGCAACCTAGAACACGAAACACATTTAATTGTAGCTAGCTGGCTAGCCAATTTATGACTTAGCTAGTAAATGCAGTTTCCTGGAGAAGAATGAGTTAGCTAGCTTAGCTGCTGCCAGTATTACTGGTAGCTAGTACTGTAGCTAGCACTAGTTGACATAACATAACGTTGCTGTTGTTGCTTACTTCAGTTACCAAATACATTTAGGAAATAATAAAAGGTAGAGCTAGCACTAATGAAAATGACAATTTCTGAGTGACAAGACAAGTCTAACTGACGGAAAGATGAAGATGACCGGGGTTGTAATATCAGGGTACTGTAGCCTCGGATTAGCTATACAAAAACCTTATAACGCTGAAGCTAAGGCTTTGAACTGGGACCTTACCTTTCAGTAACTCCAGAAGGATGGTCAAACGATTCAGCCCGTCCTCAGTGCCTCAACGAGTGCCCATTTCTTTCGATTAGAAACTCAGTAAAATCCCTCCTGAGTCCAGACGTGCCAATAAGACTGCACAGGCGGGCGTGCTAGACTAATGTGAACGGTTAACGTTAGCTAGCTAGCTAGCTTGCTTGCTTTGCTTGCACACAGCTGCATTCGTTGATAGGTTGCCGTACTAGACCGCGGCAGAGATGTCGTTATCATGTGACTGACTGAGGGAACAACTTTGTTCCCAGAAAAATGAATGGCAGACACCGTGTACTCGGCCATGTCCACAACTTTCACAACTAATGACATCATGTGCAAAGTAGTGGGGAGGACGACTAGCTAACCCTATCTGATAAGCAATAATATCCTATGAGTTATAGCTAACATGTCGAACTAAAAGTAAAAATAAGAGGACAAAACATTCAAGAGCAAATGTACCTTTTTATTCTTACAGAAAGGTGTGAGGAGTACCTTTTTTACTCTTGTTCAGTTGACATAAAACACTAAATTTTTCACTTAGAAGTTACATACTCCAATTTCAGGAACATAGGCTACTTGACTATGGGCAGCGTGTGGATGTGCAGCGATGTAATGAAAACACTGTAGTGAATACAGCCATCAGGCTATCGGACAGGAAAATTGTCATGTTTGTTAACATTACTTTTACCTTCCTTCAGTTATCCTGATCTTACATAGTTATTAATAGCATAATTTTGCTTGCAAACAACACAGTGCACTACGAACAAGCAAACAACCAGTTTTTGTAATACACTGTCACATGTTCAATGAAATTTCTTACATTTTCCACTGGTGTAAACAGAAGTCTAAACAGTTAACATTCAGCATATAGCAAGAAAGGTAGTTTTTCCTTCTCCTTCATATGTTGCCCTACAGCTCATTAGCAAGTCCTTGTTAGAGAGCTTATTATTTATAATTTTAGTATGTCACATGACATAGACTGCATCCTTTTTATGAATATGCCAGACAGTTCAACCATTTTCTGTAGTTTGACAGACTTACACACTGTGCTGATTGCAACCAACATGACAGAACTAAAGCAACAATGGGGGCAAGCATTACTCCTTTCTGCACCAAATTGTATCTATCCATACATGACAGCAGTCTTCAAAGCTCTTTAGCCTAGTGCATAAAAAGGAAAAGCCATTCTTGTTTTTTTGTTTGTTGTTGGTCTTGTGATTGTTGTTGTCTTAAAATACTCATGTTTTACTGTAACCAAACTTGAATGTCAGCACAAGGTCAGACCTGCACTGGGGTAAAAAGCTTTGGAGAAAGCCCAGTCATCTCTCAGCCTACTCCTTCCACAATCTCATACTTTATTCTTTCTTTTCCTCTCCATCAGGGCTGTAGACACTGACGGTAAACTCTCCTGCCTCCGTGCCATACTTGTTCTTCACTAGCAGGGCATATTTGCCAGAGTCAGCTGTGGTGACGGTTGCTATGGTGATACTGGCAAACTTGCCATGTTCAAACTTGAGTGCATAGCGGTTATCGGACACCAGCTCTCTGTCGTTCTTCATCCAGGTCACCTCAGGCTGAGGTTCACCCCATACATTACCGGTCAAGTTCAAGGACTGTGGGGCAGGAACAGCATGACATCAGATGAGTAGGCAGGTGAACATTACACTATCTAACACAAACAATGTAATTCTACTCTAACGATAGGGAAGAGAGAGAGCGATACAGAGAGAGACAGAGACAGAGACAGAGAGAGAGAGAGAGAGAGAGAGAGAGAGAGAGAGAGAGAGAGAGAGAGAGAGAGAGAGAGAGAGAGAGAAACAGACAGACAGAGAGAGAGACAGAGAGAGAGACAGACAGAGAGAGAAAGAGAGACAGAGAGAGAGAGAGAGAGAGAGACAGACAGAGAGAGAGAGAGACAGACAGACAGAGAAAGAGACATACAGAGAGAAAGAGAGAGAGAGAGAGAGAGAGAGAGAGAGAGAGAGAGAGAGAGAGAGAGAGAGAGAGAGAGAGAGGGAGAGAGAGAGAGGGAAAAGTCCAACATGGGAATATTCAAGCTTGATACCTTGCCCTCCTGGATTGTGACCACATCTGGCAAGCCTCCAACAACACGAGCACGGTCTGTAATAAGATAGCGGTCACACAATCAACTCTCACACACTATCAACTCTCTCAGTCTCAGCCTAGTCTAAGTTATAGCCACTTGTGTCCCATGAGGGTTGTATTAATCATATTTATCAGTTGTTTTCATTTTCAACATCACAATCAATCACTACCATGACCTACTAGTTCCTAAATCCCCCATATTTATAAAGCCAGTACAGGAAGACAGTTATTTTGGACGGAAACAGCATAGATTAACACTTACTTCTTTCTGCAATTGCTGCCGCCCTACGGAAGAGGAAAGGAGACAAGGATAATGTCAGAGGCATCTAAAAATGCCATCACAGTGTTTGTTAAACAATGTCAGGAAATGAACCCCTGAGTTGGGGCCTCTATGTTAAGGTACACATAGAGACTGCCGTCTATTTTTGGGTTTATGGTGTTAGAAGTCAGCAGTTTCCATCACATAACAGTACAGTAGGTACAGCCCCGAACAGCAGTTGAGTAGGTCAACTTACTTCAGCCTCTGGAACTCTTCAAACGCATCTTCCCATACTGTAACAACATCAGTAAACGGTTAATCCCTGTTTTAATTGGCACCACAAGTTTCCTACAGGAAATGCCAGCTTGATATACAGTTGACATAGTAGGGGGTGCAGTCATGACTTTTACTTTCCATGTCTAGTGTTACATTGAACCATAAGAATGAAGTAGAGCCACAGACACATTTACCAGTAAATGCCAGCAGCAACCAGGCTAAAGACTAGGCATGACCGAGTCAACCCACTCCAGGAAGTGATGTCGAAGTCCTGACTAACCTTGACCAGACAGATCGAAGCTCCTCTTGAGGCCATCTTTGCCATCGAAGATGTCCATGGCGTATTTGCCCTTGTCCTTCTCTGTGGGCTCATTGATCTTCAGCCACAGCTGCTCTCCGGTCACGCCGCACACAAGTCTGTCTGAATGGGCCATCTTAGCCTCTCTACCCAAGAGAGACACACAACACAGAGAGGGTTACTGCTGGTCTTTTCTGAGAATCAGTCAAAAGCGGGACGCAAAGTGCAAAAATGTCTTTAAGAAAAGTGGCAATCTTTTTCTAACCTTCTCTTCAGAATAAGAGCCTGTGCACTCCATGCATGAAATAAAAGTACTGTACATAAATGGGGGGAGTGTACAGGGTGAAGAGGCCAAGGGAGACACAGAGGAGGCAAGATGAAGGGGTGGGGGGTTACGGACGAGGTGACATACTTGTGGAGCCAGCCAACGCGAAGTTCCTCAGTGTGATATGTGACAAAGGAGTAGAGGATGATGCCATGCTCTGTGCTGAGAACACTGATTTCAGTGGAGGAGTTGGCTAAACACATATGAGAGAGAGAGAGAGAGAGAGAGAGAGAGAGAGAGAGAGAGAGAGAGAGAGAGAGAGAGCATATGGGTCACAATAGTAAAAGTTGGGTCATTTGTAAAAAATGTAAATATACTGTATATATGTATCAATAACATGACTGCAGTTACTCAGAAAGAAAATTGGCTCGGTATAAATGACTCACCAATGACTCTGAACAGTTCATTCATTACAGCCTGGTAACCTAGAAGAGATGACAGAAGTAAAAAGGGAAACGTGAGTGATGTTTCACTTTGGTCGCACAGTGTTTCACACCTTAGGATGACCAGACAGTAGAAGATGCATCTCTCAGAAGTTACCTGCATCAGTCAGGTTATACAGACTCATGTCTTTTCCTCTGGTGTCCTTCAGTTTAACTTCGTAAACTCCCGCGTCCTTCTTTGAAATCTAAATCGAGCCAAAGGTGTTCTGTCAGGACCCTACACTGACCAGACAGCATGCTGATTCCTCTCAACTTTACCATGAAGATAAGAAATCGTATTTTCTTGAACAGATAAAAGACATGATACGTGACACAGACACCATGAACGAAAAGGCAAGCTTTTCTCCAGCCCTGGATGCTGCAGGCTTAACACTAACGACATGGACAGTAGGGGACAAGAAGGCGACAACTTATTGCTAAGTGTTTGTCCAGACTTTGGGTCTTGCTGGGGGAGCCTCCGCTGGGGGGTTCAGTTTCTCCACAGATTCTTTGTCTTTCTTAAACACACACTGTAAATTAGATAGATAAGCCTGTTAATGCCAGCGCCACCTACAGGATTGACAGGGCAGGGTACCCTCTCCTTTGAGCATGCACGACTCCGTTCCTCTCTTTAGATCTCCCAGATTTGATTGTGTTCAGTCACACTGGGATGGTATCTAACCATGAGGGGTTTACATGTATTTTCACCTCAAAATTATAGCAGGTTAACGCAGAGAGTGTAGGATATTTGTATGAATAAGTCCAGTCCAGTCATATTGAACACAATCATTTCATGAACTAGTATTTACATATCTTTATGATATATGGGAATATATTTTATTGAGTGTTATCATCAGGTGAGTCAGGTGGCTGAGCGGTGAGGGAATCGGGCTAGTAATCCGAAGGTTTCCAGTTCGATTCCCGGTCATGCCAACTGACGTTGTGTCCTTGGGCAAGGCACTTCACCCTACTTGCCTCGGGGGAATGTCCCTGTACTTACTGTAAGTCGCTCTGGATAAGAGCGTCTGCTAAATGACTAAATGTAAATGTAAATCATACATAAGTCAAAGGTTAGTATAAACATTTTCTACACTCAAATATATCTGTGAATGTATATAAAATAATACGTACAATACAGTAACTTCTCCCTGAATGTGAAAGGCATAATGGACCTAGTGAGTCTGACAACAACATGGGAGTGTAAACAGAGTAATGTCTTATGGCACCAACATTGCATTATTTATGGGTCCGTGTGTAAGAGAGGGAGACTAGAGAGAGGGCTGTTGCATAGCTGGAAGCAAAGCATCATTAGAAGCAAACTGCTATTCAATCAACATTTTCTAATAGAAAATGGATAAGAAAACGATACAAAACTAAATAAAAAAAAGACAATATGCGTCCTCAATGGCCTGACCTTTCCGATGTTAAAGGTCAACTGTCCGTCCTTGATTTCAATCTTCTTGGAATCTTCATCGTCCTCCTCGATCTCGATGTTGTCCTTGAACCAGGTGATCTCAGTCTCCGGTTTGATGTTTCCTATCTGTACGAGGCAATGGCAGGGTCAGCATGTATGGGTGTGTCTTTCAGACTGGAATACTGATATTCTGACACCTAAATCAAGGATGCTTCTTACCGTGGCCGTCAATAGCACGTTGCATTCTGGGGTAACCTTAAATCCAAGGTACTCAACAAAGTGAGGTCCTGTGTGTGAGAACAACATATGTTGATGACTACTGAATAAAAAAATTAATAATCACAAGCTATAAGATATAGCTACTATCATATGTAGCGTAATACCATAGTCATATGGATAGTCCCACTGTGCAATGTGTGTTCTGTACAGCTGTACACACTGTACAGTTCTGCTTGAGTGTGTCCGAGTTATCTGATCTGTTTGTAACGTATGATGAACTGTGGTCATTTACTTACCTTGTCTTCTGACCCATTCTGCCCTCTCAAATTCTGACTTCTTCTGAAGCTCTCTGAACTCTGAAAATATGAACAAAAAAGTAATCATAAATCATTAAGATCATCTATACACTGTCCTCTAAAGTGGATTACTGTTAATTACTATTAATCTGCACTGGCTATTACAACAACTGGGCTACCAAGTTGGCAAGCGAAACATGTAACTCTGCTGCCCCTTCATGGACATAAAGGGTAATTGCAATAAAGACAGTTGCTGGGTTACCAGCTACTGTCCTTTCCAAGGAGTCCTTTCTAACGGTGCCAAGGACTAGAGCAAATCGCTGAACCTGTTTTGAGATTCTACCAAGGAGGTAATAGTTCCAGAGAGAGATCCGACTCACCCTCTCCAATCATCACCAAGCTGGTCTGGCCCTTGGCCTTCCCGTCCACCAGGTTAAAGGTGAACGTCCCCTCATCTGTGACCTCCAGGGAGTCCATGAACATCTCAATGATTCCAGTGGTCCGGTCAAAGTTGACTGTATATTTCTAGAAAAAAGAAACACCAACATGAACTTTTTTGTATTCCGCAAAAAACTATCATATATTGTGTTTCTATTCTAATGGCTAATTAGGTTATCAGCGGTGAGTGTGTGTGTGAGACTGTGTGTCACTGTCTGGATAATTGCGTCTCTACCTCTCCGGTGGTAATGATGGCGTCGTTGAAGACATACTCCACTTGGCAGGCAGACGTGAACTTCTCCACCTGGGTCCAGAACCTGACCCGTCCCTTTTCCAGCAGGTCCATGGCCATCTCCGACTTGAAGGGAATGACTGGGAAACACGATCAAGAAGAAGAGTTAAAGATTTAAGACTGTAAGACGAATTAAAAGAGATTGTGGTCGAGAATGCATTTTTCCTGTCAATATTCACCTAGAAATGGACATTCAGATTGTTATATACTAGTATTCTAGATAGAGTTATGAATATGTAATTCGGTATTTGATATGAAATCCGCAGCAAAATTGACTCAAGACTTTACATTTTTATTCGTAGACGTTAGGTTAAACAAAGTTTGAGGTTCGATGTCTTCGATGATTTTGTGGCAGTCTAGAATACTCACTGGGGAACTTGTGCTCATGACTGAGGTCCAGAAGACGTTTCAGACCTGTCAACAACAACAACAACAACAACAACAGAACAACATGATCTCCAGTCACAGCTGCTCTCTCAGCCCTTCCTTCTGTTTCTCACACCATACCAAACACTACCAACAGAACCTCCTCTAGCCTCATATGCCCTGCAGCAGTCTCTTTTCATATGCATGTAGATATCATAATAAACAGTGTTTCCCCTACCATTATATTAGGCTCCGCCCCCCCTGCCCCCCCTGACAGGTCAAGTAAAAAATAAAAAAAAAACGCCCAATCACAAAATAAGTAATTTAAGGTTACCTTTCCTATAAAACAGGTCTATAGCTTGCTCTTTTATTAAACAAACTAAATGGCCGTATGTTATTTATCTTATTTACATGACGGCATGTCATTTATGTCTCTACATGGTCGCCCCCCCCCCCCCCCCCAAAGCTGTAAACCTAGGGAAAACACTGATAAACATAAACATAATACAATTTACACACACAGCATACGTATATGATATGAAATGTAAAATAAACGTGATAACTACCATTTAAATACATAATCATTTTGCGGGCTTTCCTTCTAAGGTATGTAACTTATCCCTACTGGATGGACTTGGAAGGGAAGACGTTGAAGGACTGACGTAATGTCAGGCTGAGTATCACTTGAGTGACTCACCTTCCTCAGTTAGAGTGTAGCTGGATGAGACGCCGTTAGTGTTGGTCACCATGCAGCAGAAGGTGCCCAGGTCCTCCAGAGAGGGGTTGTTGAAGATGGCCCTCGATCTGAAAGTTCACACAACGTGAATTAATATGATTTTAAGTACAGCATACATAGGAGAATAGAAGTGCTTTTTCATATGTGATTTACATGCGGAAGCTGTGGTAAAGTCTTAGGCTATAGCTTTAGGGGCTCAGAAATGCACAAAAATAGGTTTACGTAAGAAGGCAGACATGAAAACACAGTACTTACTTGCCACCTTCAGTCACAATGGTGAGGCGAGATGGGTCTGTGATGGCCTTGTAGTTCTTGGTCCACACAAACTCAGAACCTTCGGCCATCTCGGAGCACTCAAAGATCATGGAGATCACTCCATCATCATCAACGTCAACAACAATCTCATGGGTGCCTGGAAGAGAAAAATATTTTGTTCTGACTCTGTATGTGTGTGTGTGTGTGTGTATGTGTGTGTGTAGTCTAAAAGTGTTCCTCACCAGGGCGGGTCTGGGCCAGGATTGGACCCAACACGGCACATGGTTTTCCAACACCAGCCAGGTTCTGAGCTCGCAGTCTGAACGCGTAGGAGGTACCAGCCTTCAGACCGCTGACCTACCTCACACCCAGGAGGACAGGGGCATTAACACACACTTCACAACTCTCCCTTGGTCCACACTCCACAACCAGCTCAAGAATGGATGCCGGGTTCCTTTGAACAGTATTCTAACAGAATTATACATTTCCTAAGGGTATTCTGTTTTCCAGCAGTTTTCAAACAGTCATCAAACTTTATTTGAACAATTTTCAAATTGTATTCTAACAGTGATCTAACAGCATTCTCACAGAGACAGATAGGTCATTAACATATCCTGACCTTGATGAATTTCTTCGTGGCAGCCTTCTCATTGACGCCCTTCCAACCCTTCTCCCCGGCTGAGGACTCGTTGATATCCAGGTAGAATCCGTTGACGGGGGAGCGCCCATCGTAGGTAGGGGCCTCCCAGAGCACCACGAGGGAGGTGTCACGCACCTCCAGGACATAGATCCCGTGGGGGGCACCTGGATGGAGACAGGGAGGGAGGACAGGGTTTCCAACAGAGACATGGTGGGAGTCTTGGAGGACTTTGGGAACATACTGTACATGCTTCCACCACCACAAGGTTGTGTAAAAGTAGGGAATGACACTGGAGGTTATTTATAAATACAGAGAATATTTAAATGTTATTTTTTTTGTTTGTTTTTTACTGGATTCTAGACAAAGACACGTGGCAAGGGAGAGGACAAGTCTTCTCATTGTACCTGGCACAGTGATGGTCCATTCCTTGCACTCCAGCGCGGCGCTAGGCAACGAGCCCACACTCACGCCCGCCATGTTCTGAGCTCGCACCTGGAACTGGTAAAACACGTTCTCCTTCAGATCTTCTGCCTGCAGAAAAGAAAAAAACAACAAGGATTATAGTTTATTAAATTATAATTACGGTTTCATAATCCAAGTGCATCGTCACTTAATCCTGTACAAATAACAAAGCAAATTGTGATGTCTTTGTCATCAGCTGCACTGGATTTGACTTGGTGAATAACAATCGGTTTTAAATGTCAGACAATAAGTCTGGGATTAGACAAACAAACAATGCTGGTAATGTATCTTTACACACATCCTATTTCATTAGTACCAAACTCCTAAGGCAAGGTGGTAAACATTCTGTGATGAAACAGTGTTTATTGATTGGCAGAAAGGCTGTTCCAGAGCTACAACAATGTGCTAGTTAGTTTGAATTTCAGAGCTCGGCTACTTACTTTGTAGGTGGTTGTAGTGATAGCCTTGTGATTCATTTCATGCCATTGGCCAGCCAGCCCTCCCTTAACGGTCCTGTAGTCTACAAAGTACCCCCTGATGTCTGCTCCTCCTGTGGCCGTGGGCTCCTTCCAGCCCAGAACCATGTAGTCCTTCGCACTCTCCAGCAGGCTCACCTTCCCAGGGGGGCTAGAGATGGCTGGTGGACACACACACACAACATAACCCACACAGACACATATGCGTGGGTACACAAACACACACACACATACCGGTACAAAGAAACAGTGTGTCAGACTGTTACTTCTCTGCAGCTTTGTTAAAACACTAACAACAAGGTCGAAACAATAACAACAAGGTCAAAACACTAACAACAAGGTCAAGAGGCTAACAACAGCACAGCAAAATGGTCAGTCCATGACCTGGTGGGAAACCTGTCAGGCCTAGTAAGATAAATGTGATTTGACATATAAAGTAGCTCATGTCTCAGCCTAGTTCATAAGTTCAGCCCAAATAATCAACATGCATAAAACTCTACAAAGTGTATCCTTACTAGGCTGGGGGATAGTTTACTTACTGTGAGTGCTATTGCCAGGGTTACCCTGAACCTTGTCAACTCTTTTAGCCCAGGTGTCAGGCTAGCTCAGTCACAACACAATGTTTTAGCCGTCACTCTGGCCATGCATGGCCCCTATAAGAGTTAGCAAACAGCAGACACATATCCAGAATGAACTGAAGCACACACAATATCCCACACAATACAATACTTCATAAATGCAATGCAATATACTGAGTGTAATTCAAAACAAGCTTGAATTAGTTTAATTATCAACATTACAATGAATGTTTGATTTACATATTTCCGAATGACAACGTACCTCACATTGTTCAAGCAATGACACGTGCACATGCAAGTTCTCTTTTAGATAATGGCTTTGGAGATGTTACAGAACACAAGAAAACATTTAAACAGCGTTTACTAAAACCACAAGGGGACATTTAGTCAGGCACGTGCAGACAACACATCCGGGCTTCAGCACAGACACAAGTAGAGGTGTGAAGCCACAGAGGGTGTAGATCTGACAGACGGTCCTCAGGCCCGCGAGGGGACACAGAGAGAAGGGAAACCATCATGAAATGGTGATGAGAAACTAGATGGACTATGAAGTTGCAAGGGTAACAGCTAGGTGTCGCCAGGTTGGGAAACGGGATGGAGTTGCAGCATTGATTATTACGTTGTCAGACATGGAAAGAGGGGTCTGAGGAACAGAGGATTGAATGAAGCAGAGGAATGAACGAGCAGAGGGTGGATCCTGCATGAATTTACGTAGCCCTGGGTCAAACATGAACCTCATATTGAACTGAGAAAGTTGGGAGTGTACAGTATCTACTCACCAATGCCAGCCTTCACAACCACCACCTCCGACTCTGTGGAGCACTTGCTGTATCCTGCAGCGTTGACTGCCTTCACCCTGAACACGTAGGACTGGCCAGTGATCAGTCCATGGCAGGTGAACCTACACAACACAGTCAAGAAAACTGCTCACGATCATGAGGAAGGAGTGAGGGTTTATCCTTAACCAAACCATTGGACGATGGGATGGATTGCTGCGAGTGACATATCAGAATGCAAACGACACGACACGGACTGAACGCTAGCACCGTACACATTCGCACGGTGTGTATTTCAGGGTTTGAAGGCGTACCTGGTTTTCTTGACAGGCTTGTTGTTGCAGGGGGCCCACACGTTACTGCCTACCACGCTGCAGTCGATGTAGTAGCCCACCAGGCGCTTGACCTCCAGGGAGGCCCCCCAGGTGACCACCACGGACGTGTCTGTGTTCCTGATGGCGACCGCAACACCTGGGGTGGACGGCAGGTCTGTGGGGGAAGGGTGGGAGGGGGCAGCGAGAGGAGATGAAGACAGAGAGAGATAGACACCGAAAAAGAAATCAAGTCACACGTACATAATGATACATGTGGCTCTGTCTAGCTCACCTAGTTTGTCTCCGACGGTGACGTTGCCGGTGGCCTCGGAGGGCTCCCCCACTCCGGCAGAGTTGCAGCAGCGCACGCGGAAGCTGTAGGCCTTGCCCTCCGCCAGGTCGAACAGGGCGAAGCGAGGGGACTTCACCGGGATGCCAGTGTTCACTCTCTGCCAGCAGTCAGAGCCTGAGATGCACTGGGAACGGCCGCAAACACGACATGTACACATCACATGACCTCTAAAGTAAAGAACAAGCTCAGCACTTGAGGAGAGGAAGTCAGAATGGGTGTGATGTGTGACCTAATTACCTTCTCTATGTAGTACATGACCCCCTCGTGACCCCTCTGAGCTGGTGGCTTCCAGCCCAGTACAACATAGCTTTTGGTTGCCTCGGTAACCACAAGGTCACTGGGAGCATCAGGGACCACGCCCACTGTAGGGGTCACAAAGTTCATTAAAACCCTGGAAATCTCACCACCTCAAGCTAATTTAATGCCAGTACAATACCCTGGCATTGTTGTAAACACATGCGCTCACCTGTAGAGTCCTCCTCGGTGAACTTGATCATGCCAGTAAAAGGAGCAGAGGTGTCAGCTGAAACCAAACACAATAACAATGATGTGTTTACTTCTCTCCAAAGACAGTTCAAGCAGGGATTTGACCCTGAAACCTCTTGACCTGCAGGCGAATTACTCTAAACACCGAGCTACACCTATCCTAGCCAAGGAAATCATGTTGGGATTATTTGATTGGACTAGCGTACTCTGGGTGTCTAAGCCCAGGGTCCCCCTACCTCTGAGACGAGCTCTTTCGGAGGGGTCCATGGCCAGCACAGGCTCAGAGGAGCGGGAGGGCCTGCTCACCCCGGCCTGGTTGAGGGCCCGCACCCTGAAGGTGTAGGAGTGCCCCTCCACCAGCCTGGTCACAGGGAAGCGGGCATACTTCACCGGGGCGTCGTTACACTGTGCCCAGTGGTGGGTGCCCACCTCGCACCTGCCAACCACACCAACGTCACATGACACCATCGTAAGGATTTTTATTATTCACATGAAGCTCAGTATGACCCATAGATATCAGCAAGCAACAGCAAAAATACAGATGATGGTTAAAAGTGTTGAATGATTTTGTTGTTTTGCTGTGTACCATAAAGAAAGAAAAAGCCAACCTTCCTGGAGTGTTAAAAACCACAGAAGAAGAAGTATCTGACCTGTCAATGAAGTACCCCAGGATGGGGCTACTGCCCTCCACAGCTGGCTGCTTCCATGTCACCACAACGTAATCCTTGTTGGCATCATGACAACGGACATCCAGGGGAGCCACTGGAGCACCCTCTACCTCCAAGTCAGCATCTGACACACACACACACACACACAGCCATGCACACATATGCACACACACAGACACACACACTTGTGAGAACACACTCCGACACATGTGGAGTTTCTAATTATGGATCAGATGTATTACATAGCTGCTTAAGAATAAACTTTCCACTGTGACCTACTCATGACCTGTGGGGCCTGTAACCTAAGGAACTGTTTAACCACATTACTTAACCTTTTTACTGTAATACCGGTTGTCACAACAGGACAACAGGAACCGGCACCTGACTACCTTGTGAAAACGACTTTGAGACTTCAAAAACCAAGAGTACACTTTGTGGGGGTTAGTGACTGAGGACAGATATAGAAGAAGCATAGCTGGGGAGAAACATGAGACTATGAGTCACTTAAAGACACAGAGCACGCGGGAGAGGAGGGAAGTCGCTGGCCAGCACCTTCCCACCAATATCTTGCTTGCCTTCAATTGTCAGTTCATTTTGAGCAGATGTTCATCGTGCTGTCTTACCCCTGACAAACACGTAGGCGGAGTGGGTTTCAAAGCCAGACTTGGTGTTCACGCGCAGAGTGTAGAGACCCTCGTCCTCCTTGTTGAGGTGAGCCAGGGTGAGGGTGGCCCGCTCACCACTGAAGTGCATGCGGACCCACTTAGAGGGCTTCAGGGCCACAGCTGATTGGAGGGCAAAACATAAGATGCAGGCAATGAGATCGGACTTTCATTCGTGTTGCCATTTGAACGCTGGGAGACTTCCTGTTGTTTCTACTCTACTGTGTGTGACTTTACATTTGGTCATTGTGACCACACGAGTACCTACCATCTCGATACCACACAACTTCGGGCTGGTATTTCTTGACGTTGGGGTAAACGATAACGGTGCAGCCGATGCTCATGGTTTGGCCTTCGCTGCCAAAAGCCACTTCAAAAGAATCGATGATGGCGGTCTCGAAGGTGACGCCATGCTCAGGGCAGAATCCATCTGGGTGAAAGAGTCAGGGAAAAGACAGGGTGAGGAAATTCGTTCAGCTGCCCCTCGGGATTGGGAATGTGATTTACATTTACTCATTTAGCAGACGCTCTTATCCAGAGCGACTTACAGTAAGTACAGGGACATTCCCCCCGAGGCAAGTAGGATGAAGTGCCTTGCCCAAGGACACAACGTCATTTTTGCAAAGCCAGGAATCGAACTGGCAACCTTATGATTACTGGCCCGATTCCCTCACCGCTCAGCCACCTGACTCCCCAAAAGATTTAAACTATATCATTCGATTTTTTGGGGGGGAAAGGAGCCATTGTTGTTGTTCTAGAGTTGATGACTTAACTCACGTGGTTTAGCATCGAGAGGTCCTGCTTCCTCGCCTTCTTGGAACCCTTGAAAGGATAAACAATGTCACACACTCCTATAGAAACCATGGGTCATACAACCTACAGTATAACTCTTCAGCTCACACTGGAGTTTGAAGCAGTAAACTCCTCTACTCGGTAGCAGGCCTCAGTCATGCCATTTGACCCCTGAATACTTTTAAGGTCCTCAAATAGTCCTCAGGCTCAGACAGCTTGTTTGTTTGTTTAAAGTTTAAAGGACCACAGAATATGGGAAATGGGACTATAATGAGAATTCCCTTAATGTAGTATAGTGTTTCAACTAACGTAGTTGTGTACCTTGTGTTATGTTCAACTAACATAACCTATCATAGTTATGCTGACAGACACAAAGAAAACGACTATGCAAGGTTAATGTCAGAAACGAGAGTATGACCTACTTTTCACAACCATAGTGGCGACGGAGGATTGCTCTCCCTTCACATTGAGGGCAGACACACGATAGTTAGCAGTGTCGAGGAACTCGCAGCTGAAAAGGACCACAACAGGTAGCCCGGTCAGTTGTCTTTCCCAGATTTGTAAAGACGTATTACACTTGGTATTACTTCTATTCCACTTCCAGCTCCTCAGTGTCAGAGCAGGGCTCTCAGGCCTGGTTTACCTACTTCTTGATCTCCAGAGAGTGCATGTTGTAATTGCTCTCGGTAGTGTACTTGTCAGAGTGGGCCTTGGCATCGATGACCACATTGTTTTTGTACCTGAAGGTGAAGCACGAGAAAAGAAAGAAACAAGAAAGACTTTGTGTCAAACCATATTTTCCATCACAAAATAAAAAAACAGGCTGGATCTGCCTCGAGAAACCTCTTTCCGAAGACATATTCAACAGCATCAATATTTATGGAAATCCCTGTTCATGGGGCTCCAAGTCGTACCAGGCGATGCGTGGTTTAGGCCAGCCAGCCACAGTGCAGTGCAGCTTCACGGTCTTTCCCTCCCACACGGTCTGACCACGGGGCTTCACAATGAACTCTGGAGGGTGAGTCAGGTTGTCCGAATTCATCTTTCTACGGAACTCTGCTTTTTCCTGCATCTATAGGATCACGGGCAAGTGGAAAAGTGGATAGTTAAGTTGTTTTACAACCGTAATTTCATCCTATTTGACAGTATCTCTCAGTATGTCCTGTCCTAACTGTCTAGAATCCTGGTCCAGACTAACCTTTTTGCCAAAAGTGAGGCGGTCTGCAGACTCTCTGACATGCATCTTTCTAGTCTTCTTTTCCACCTTCACCTCCATGGCTGCGCTGGTCTCCCTGGTAAACAGGGACCTCATGGCCACATAGTTCACCCCCTCCTCCTTCACGTCTTCCTGGGACTCCGCCAAGCCCCGGACAAATTCATGACTGTGGAAAGACATCAATACGCCATTTAGTACACTATATGCCCATATACACTTTTATACAATTCACCAACGTACAGAATTTATTTTAAAATTGCAATTCCTGCTAATAACTACAAAAATAAATCTATGACTATCATGACCTCAGCACCATCACCATGTTCCTCCTCATCAGCATGTGGTAGCACAGTATTAGAACTTCCACCCACCACAACGAATCCCGACTATCCACAACGTCATCATCGTCACGGCCGAGCCCTACTCACCTGCCTCTGAAGAGAGGCACCACATATCCGATGAGCTCTCTATCTGCGTCCATGGCCAGGTAGGTGCGTTTGGCTCTAGTGGGTAGTGGGCTCAGTTGAATCACCTCCTGCCCCTTCTCTGTCTGCACAGAGCTCCTCAGTCTGGCCCACAGGAGAAACAGTCAGGGGAAGAATCACATCTTTAGTGCTCATTTGTTGTTGGGTACCATTGGACCACAAACACTCTGGTGTTAAACACATTTTTTTTTTTTGGGGGGGGGGGGTTATAATTAGTCCTTTTGACATCCAGTAGGTTGGTTTGACTCCCAGTGGTAAAAGCTTGATATTGGTTCAGTCTAATAAAGTGTAGACTAAACACAAATGATATAAAACAACTTTATATCTCACGAAGACCAAGGCACAGCACTTTGTAGGGGTCTTTACAGCTAACCTATACTACGGCCAGCCATAACTAACAGGCCACTTTTGTGTTTCACACCTGGCCCCTTAAGCCTGGAATCAGAATGACCCTGACACACATTATTACAGAGCCAAACAGCTCTGGCATCCTATTGTAGGTTTGGTTTAAATATAGCTACCAGTGGGCCTGCTCAACAGCAGTATGGAATGAAGATTCCTAACTTTTGTACATCCTATCCACTAAGCTGGGTAGATCCTCTATCTGTGTCTCTGCCCTGTGAGAACCAGTAGCATGGCAGGTCTCTGTGTCTTTGCCCTGTGAGAACCAGTAGCATGGCTGTCTCTGTGTCTCTGCCCTGTGAGAACCAGTAGCATGGCTGCCTCTGTGTCTCTGCCCTGTGTGAACCAGTAGCATGGCAGGTCTCTGTGTCTCTGCCCTGTGTGAACCAGTAGCATGGCAGGTCTCTGTGTCTTTGCCCTGTGAGAACCAGTAGCATGGCTGTCTCTGTGTCTCTGCCCTGTGAGAACCAGTAGCATGGCTGCCTCTGTGTCTCTGCCCTGTGTGAACCAGTAGCATGGCAGGTCTCTGTGTCTCTGCCCTGTGTGAACCAGTAGCATGGCAGGTCTCTGTGTCTCTGCCCTGTGTGAACCAGTAGCATGGCAGGTCTCTGTGTCTCTGCCCTGTGAGAACCAGTAGCATGGCAGGTCTCTGTGTCTCTGCCCTGTGTGAACCAGTAGCATGGCAGGTCTCTGTGTCTCTGCCCTGTGTGAACCAGTAGCATGGCAGGTCTCTGTGTCTCTGCACTGTGTGAACCAGTAGCATGGCAGGTCTCTGTGTCTTTGCCCTGTGAGAACCAGTAGCATGGCTGTCTCTGTGTCTCTGCCCTGTGAGAACCAGTAGCATGGCTGCCTCTGTGTCTCTGCCCTGTGTGAACCAGTAGCATGGCAGGTCTCTGTGTCTCTGCCCTGTGTGAACCAGTAGCATGGCAGGTCTCTGTGTCTCTGCCCTGTGAGAACCAGTAGCATGGCAGGTCTCTGTGTCTCTGCCCTGTGAGAACCAGTAGCATGGCAGGTCTCTGTGTCTCTGCCCTGTGTGAACCAGTAGCATGGCAGGTCTCTGTGTCTCTGCCCTGTGTGAACCAGTAGCATGGCAGGCTTCTGTGACATGTGAGCCAGAAGAACGGGATCAACACGAAGCAGCGATCATGGTTGATAGAAAGAATCAGATTCCAACAGAAGACGTGTAATAGTTTTACACACACAGTGATGTGTGTGTGTAAAGACAGTGTATAGCTGTGGCTATTCAACACTCAGGAAATGATAAGCGGCTCTTGGAACTGTTTTGTCTTCTACTACTATTAAAAACAAAATGAGAACCAAAGAACTCTCAAGGATATAGTGAATAACTACAAACTGGAATACAATACTGTAATTCATCACTACAAAGACCAGTTAAACTTTGTTACCAACTCTTTACAGTGTCAGTACAGTAATGCTGAACCTCTCTGTCCCAGCAATTTGAAATAGCCTGGCTCTCTATGAATATCTCTGGCAGCTATCCACGTTAGCTCAAATTCAAGTTTGGGACACTGCAAAAAGGCAAGACATGGATTTGGATAGACAAAAGTTTAAATCCTGTCATAACATCTAGGCCTATAGACAAAGCTGAACACTCTGACAAAGCTGAACAACTACCTACAACTACCTGCTCCTACCCCAAATACTATCCCTCTACTCCATCTGTCTGCATCTCTTCAATTGTATAAAACAATGCTCTGTTTTCATCCTATCCTTTATGATATGTCTATCACCAATAAGTACAATTCATCCTGAGCTACATATGAAAGTTCTGCTCTTAACCCATAAATCAGCTTTGAATCACTCAGTCCACCCACTGTACTAGAACGATTCTAGTAATCATTTTTAGTTGTATTAGACTTAAACTATGCACTTCACCGCATTCATGAAACACTGTTATGTAGTTAATCACACTTCTGGATGGAGGATCGCAGCAAAGGTGATGCGGTGGTTCAGAGATGGTTGCCATGGTGTCCATATCGTCCCTTCCACAATAGAACACATGGGCCACACATACTCTTCCCTCGCCATGGTTTGCTCCATCACTCCATCCTCTCTCTCCCTCAGGCCCTCTCTTACCCATGGCTGCTCCTGTGAGCTGAATAAGACTGCTGGCTAAAGGAGGAGGACTCAAGCGTGGAGCTGCTGAGATGATGGCTGCTCTCGTAGGTGCGCTTGTGCTGCAGGTGTTTCTGGGGACGTGAGGATCCTGACATCATGAGACGAGTCCCCGACCGCAGCTTAGACCGCGCTGTTGTTTTCTTAACGCACTTTCAAAACACACCGCGAACGAACGCTGTAAATCAATCTCACCGTTATTACCGGAATTAGATGAGAGGTTATGTTAACGGTTACGTTTGCAAGTTTAGGTTAGATATTATTGCAGATCTAAAGAGGATAGCTTCTGGTATTATTTGTATGTAGTTGTTTTATTGTTGTTAACCCTCGTGCTGCCTTCGGGTCACATGACCCAAAGGTTCATAACGAACCATCGTTGTGTTTACCCAATTTTACCCAATACAAAAACAAATTAAAATAATTTTCTTTTAACCATCGCAATGTGGGGGGTCTGAGACAGCCTAGCTGTTAAAAGAAAATGCTTCACTTTGTCTTTGTATGCGGTAAATTTGTCGCAATACGACGGTGGGTCACAATGACTGATGGGTCAGAATGACCCGAAGATAACACAAGGGTTAAGACACAGTTGGTAGCCTACTGTGCCTACTGTGTGTAGACAGAGAGTTAGCTTTAATATTAGAAGCATGTTAAGAGGTCAAATGATATTTGAACTCATGATATAGCCTAGTCTCAGCAATAATGAATTATTTGAAAAAGAAGTCGCCTAGTGTAGAAAGTATGCTTTTTTCAAAAGGTATTACATTTCACAAGGTGTATAGCCTATCACTTGAAATAACACTTCTCACTAACTGGATGAATGACACATTCTTCATTCTTCAATATTTCTGTTTGGATTGTAGACTTTCCATAGGCTACACACAATACCAATGCCAGGATTTAAGTTACACATATAGGCTAGGCATGTACCTATTGATGTTAGATTAATATTTACAAATTTTTGTGAAGTATTGGCAAGGCTTTGCTAACATGTAGGCTAGCCTAGTAATAGGCCAACGTAACTAGATATTTTGTTACTCGTCCACCCACTTTTTGTATGAATAAATGTTAGAAACGAATGCATAAAAGGCAGTACAAGCTGTACACATACAGGCAATGCACGATTGTCTTTACATAATTAAACAATAGTGTACTGTTTTGGGGTTTTTTACACATGCAAGTGAATAGCCAACGAACCATTTATCAAACTTAAAGAATTAATGATGGCAATAGATGGGATGGGTTGGTAATGGTTTGGTATAGAAATGGTAATGAGCATGACAACATTTGAGTGGCAAAAAGTAGGCCTGTTTCTTGATTAGTAGTGGACCAGTAATTGTTACAGTGGCACTGTTTTTAATTACATTAACCATATGGAACAACAAAGTTAAACATTTAAATATGCACTCACCAAATCCTATAATGTCTTAATCGACGAAAACAAAGGGAAGGGGGTGCAGTACCAAAAGTAGCAAAAGCAAGTCCAAATCCAGGCAGAGAAGCAAGGGTCGGGGCAGTGGACAGTGCGGCAGTCCACTGAACAAAAATAATGCTGCCACTCGGCAGAATGTTGAAGACACCGTCACGACCTTTTAAGGCTGGGCAGACTTTAAATATAGCCCATGAAGGAAGACATGGCTCTTCCCAGTGCAAACACCACCACCACTACCATCAACGACTATAACTAGAACCCCACATTTAATAGCCTATGTAACTTTATGTAGGCCTATTTGTTATTTTTAAGATTTAGATGACTGAGGTAACAATGAATGTGTGGGGCTTAAAATACCAGGGAAACATAATAAGATGTTTCTTTTGATTTTCTCAAATTTTAAATTAGGATAAAACATCGAGCAAGTCAGGAAGTTGGAACAGGTGGTCTTGTCTTCAGTCCTGGTACAGTAACTACCCTTTTACGCCTTTGCGTTTACAGTTTTTACTAAGCGTTTACTGACATCCAGTGGCGAAATTATATAATTACAAAAAATATACCTGTCTAGCTAACTGCAAATAGTAGAACGTAAATCATGATATCGCGTTTATATCAAATATATGTGTCGCATAAAGACACAATAATTTATCTAAATTTCAAGAACAAAATGTTTAAGATTTAATAAACGGGGAGGTCAAATGGTGAATGATGGAATATTCCAGTAGTTTTCCTCTTGTCCAGCTCGTGCTGTGATTGGACGCTGCTCTTGTAGGTAACATAGCATCTGACTGCCAACGTCAACACCACCACCAGCAGACAAGTTGGCCAGGCTACATTGTTACATTTCTCTCCAGGTATGGAGTTTGCATGTAGAGTTGCTACGTCCTATATTCGTGTATTTGAAAATGACACGTTCAAAAGATAATTGTTGAGTAGAGTATTGTTTCCGTGCACTATTATGGGAAGTTTTTCTTACCATAGCAAGCTGATGTGAATTACATTATTGATCACAAAAAGTCCTCGCTAGCTAGCCATTCAGCGGGTAATATTGATGATTTAATTCAGTTGATCTACTAGCTAGTAAAACAAAACAAAAAAAGGTTTCAAAGTTTGCCTAACCCTTGAAGTGACGTGCAATTTTATAGTTCACAGTACTTTATACATATACACTGATACTGCGTTACCTTTTACGTATATAAAAAATGTTTACATTTATAGAAAGAAATCACCCTCCCAACAACATGTCTAGTAAGAGGGCGAAGGGAAAGACCACCAAGAAGCGCCCCCAGCGCGCGACCTCCAATGTTTTTGCCATGTTTGACCAGTCCCAGATCCAGGAATTTAAGGAAGCATTCAACATGATTGACCAGAATCGGGATGGTTTCATTGATAAAGAAGATCTACATGACATGCTAGCTTCACTCGGTACTGTATGACATTACATTTATAATTTCTATGGTTTGAGGGGAGGGATTTAAAAAGTGTTACCCAACCACCATCCAGGAGCCCCGAAAACCTGTCCCAATTCTAACCTCACCAAAGAAGTTGCACAGAACAGGCACATGTTCTGTGCCATTTATTAAACATGTTTAGTTGCAAACTCGTACATTTTTCTGAAACCCTTAGGAAAGAATCCCACTGAGGAATACCTTGAGGCGATGATGAACGAAGCACCCGGGCCCATAAACTTTACCATGTTTCTCACCATGTTTGGAGAGAAACTCAACGGCACCGACCCTGAGGATGTGATCCGGAACGCTTTCGCCTGCTTTGATGAAGACGGAACAGGTAAGAAATGTTAGGATTGGGAAAATACAATTTTTTCCAAGTATATAAATACATCCAGGACAATGGACTCAAGTCTTGTGGTTTGAAGCATCACTTGAAAGAGGATTCTGCACCCTCCAGGTGCCATTCAGGAGGATTACTTCCGAGATCTGCTGACCACCATGGGAGACAGGTTCACAGATGAGGAGGTGGATGAACTCTTCAGAGAGGCCCCTATTGACAAGAAGGGTAACTTCAATTATGTGGCCTTCACACGCATTCTCAAACATGGGGCAAAGGACAAGGATGATTAAGCATAGACGGATAACTACTAACCTGCAAATAACCTCTTTGTGTGTCATGCTGTTGTGTGTTCCTTAGGGGTTCCTCCTGGTTTTGATCATTAGTAATTTTCCTTACTATGCAAGGTCATTTTGTAGACATCCACTATACATGGTCAATCACCCTTCCTATTGGTCATACAGTAGAAAATGTGCACTTTAAGGACATGATCAAATCATGGTCAATTATCTGGTTTTGATGTATTTTTGTAGTTTGTAAGCTTTTGAAATAAAACCAGTCAATTACCCATGTAACATCAGGTTCATTATTTCACAGGTTTAAAAGGTCACGATGGAGAATGAGGTGATATAACCACCCAATATGGATTTTATTAGAAATGTTATACGGGCACTCACACACCACATAAAAAAGGATTCCTACAATCATCAGAGGCTCAGTGTTTATTAGAATGCCCTGTAGTTCAGCGTCGATTTCAAGGTCAATGGAAAAAATACAATATGCTGCTTTGTCACTGACCTAAGGAGATGCATACTATGATTTTTTGTCATATAAGTCATACATCCGGTGCTCTAGATCCTCAATGTCCTGAGCTCATTAAATAGACGTTAATTTCTAGCTATAATAGATTGGGACAGCAAATAATAAATTAGAATGACTGTTTTTCTTTGAAAAATATATTGTGGTAAATCAGTGAATATTACTTCAATACATGATACAGTGTTGTTTTATATCACAATCATCACTGCCACAAAGCACATTATTTATATAGGTGCAAATCACTGCGATGACCCTTTGACAGAGTTCCTAATTAAAACATCTTACAAAGCACCAAGTTGATGTCCCTGAGAATGATACCCAGGGGAGGTTTTTCAGCTGTTGTATCAACGTAGTCAGGGTAGTCTTTTGAAACCTGTCCACTGGAAATTTGTTTACAGGGCACTCTAACACACGTTGGCATGCCAATAATAAATACACCATAGCCAGCTCCAAAACTGAAGCTTACAGTACAATTTGTTGTTGCTCACAGAGCAATGTATAGAACTTGGGAATGAGAGGGAAACATGGTATAAATGGTACTAATTCCTCTACTCTGCCAAGGCAAGGTTTTTAGACTGAATCTTCGCCAGGTGATCTGATATCCCAGCCTCGATCTTGTCACATTGCGCAAGGAATCCCTGTATACAGTAAAGAATGAAAATGATTATTTGATCATTAAGATCAACAGACTGCATATCAATCACACATTTTCTATTATTCTATACAAGATCAACACTTTCAGTTTGCCTATGCAGTGGTTAAATACTTACTTGTACTGTTTTCACAAGTCCTTTTTTCTTCAATCTGCAGTCATTGAAATTGTCTGGCACATTCTGTTGGAAGGAGAAATTCTTTTACATTTTCAGCATATAAAGGCAAACATTCGCCAGCGCCAAAGTTAATTTCAAGTACAAAAGAGCATAGGTAGGGAGACTACATTACCATGGAGTCTATCTGCTCCAGGATCTTCATGAACTGTTCAGATGCTATTTTCACCCTGTGGTCCAATTTCCCTAGTGCTTCTGCCTGTAGATCTTTTGCCAAGAAGCCCTATTAAAAGAACAGATCATTATTCTCAATTACCATAATTATTAGATGCACAAAAACAATTTCAATAAATCAAAACATTATTAACAATGTTCATTACATTCTTCAATCCTGTCAGCTCCTCGTCCACTTTCTCTAGCTTCTTTGCTGTCAGGTCAACAGACTTCTCAATGTCCTTTAGTTTCTTCAGTTCGGCCTCCTCTTCAGGACTATTCTGTTGATATGATCACATCTCTAATAAAAAGCACTTGATGCTTGCACTATATGATAATGTATTAATTTGGGGTTATACAGTAATACGAATAAAACATACCCTCTTTCCAATCATCATAAGTTTACAGCCTTGCTTTATACCAAAGCTGGATAGGTTTTCTTCCATTTCTTTCAGCGACTTCCCTGTGATGCCATACAAAGACCATGACTAATATGAACACATGACAAATATGGGTGCTGTTCTATCTGACATCCTCAAACATACTGTATGAAACTCAATAGTGTCACTCCAAGCTTCTATGGTGTCATTCCATATACAAATGACTGAGATATATAGGTTACAGATCTGGTATAACATAATCTAGACAAGGAATTATGTGTTTTCTACTTAGAGACTACCTTTAAAGATTAGCTTCTGTGCGGGTGCTGGGACTCCGGTTACTTCCGTTAGTGCATCTGATAGGTCTTTCAAGAGCGGTTCATTGCCATCCTCTCCTGTCAACGTTATGCTGTGCTTGGTAGACCCTGGTAAAGACGAGGATGCAATGTCAACGGCCTCTCTTGCACCTCATAATATTGACATAATAAGGCAATGAACAAACAAAGCTTGCTATACAGTAATGCTAGTTTTAACTGAAAATATACCTCTGTACCACATATGACTATGGTAAATAGCTGTAGCGTAGTAAGGCCGCATTATTTTAGCTAGCTAGCTAACTGTAAATGCTAGCGGCTCTCCGGTCTAGTAAAACTACTCTGACTGAGCCTAAACTGTTTAACACTATTAACTGATAAGTGTTATTCCAATGTTATGTTATTTACCATAAGTAACAGTCACTGTAATAGTATTTCCATCCATTTCTTTAGAGCACAAGCCTTTTTTACACCAGATATCTGCTATTTCAGTACACACACTTGTTAAAGTATGAAACTTCCGGGACATGCAGGAAACTGTCATGTTTACATTGATTACGTCAATGCACTGGCACTCAGTAGTACTATTGTGTTTCTTCTTTTCTAAATCTCAATTACTTTATATCAAACTTCAAACAATGCTTTTATAACTAACAAAATAAATTCACATACCGTTCATTGATAAGCCCCTGTAATGGATACAGATTAGTAGATGCAATGTGTAACCAATACAACCCTTTAATACATTTAATTAAACCTCAGTTGACTAAAATAAAGAGTAACAGAGATGTTGCCAGCAGCAACTACTCAGAGGTGTCACCTTGACAATAAACAGTATACACACCGTCATAAAGTAAACCAACAGAAGAGCATTAGCAGAGGGCAGCTAGTTGTCATGATAGCTGTCGAATATTAACGTCCTCTAAATTGAATTATGTATTTTTGGTTTGAAGGGCAGTATTTCAGCTCCTTCCTGTTAAGGCTTGTGAAAAAATGTGCCGGTGGGGATGCCAGACTGTGGATACGGTAAGGAAAACAATAATGTTTTTCATTAAATCAACAGTTTTAGTGTGGTATAATCTCCTGTGCTTTCAGACCTATATGTGTAAGTGGTGTGGCACACGTTACTGTGCCGAGTGCCTGAAGGGAGACTTTGTCGGGACCATGCAGTCACCAGAGAGATGTCGCAAATGCTTTCAGGTTGGTATCACAAGCTTAACAGCATTGTAGGTGTAATTCAACATTTTAAATGCTATTCATTTAGCAGATGCTTTTATCCCAAATGACATATATAAACTAGACCCCCATGACAATGTCTTTCTATCTTCTATTCGATTCATACACTGGAGTTTACTCCTGTTCTCTGTTGGCCGACAGGAAAAGTGCCAAGGTCAGAAAGTAGAGTTCAACCCTCAACGGTCACCAGGAAAGAATAATAAGACACCAAAAATCAAGAAATCTAAACCATCTACCAAGAAGAAGTCAACAAGCAAGAGGAAAAAAAGAAAAAAGAAAAGATGAGACATTTTAAATAAAAATTAAAAACGTCCCCAAATCTACAGTTTAAAACGCTAACAAATAAGGCAAAGATTGCTTAAAATTTACAATTTATTTTGCTCGTTTCAAACGACCACCTTACATATTCAACAGACGAGGAGGAAATCAATTCCAATTTCAAGGGGACTTGGTAGCAAAATGTTAATGTCTTATTTTGACAGTTTTCATGATACAGTCGATAGAACTACCAAAGGGTTGGCATGAAACTGTATGAGTGTGGCAAGGGGGGGGGGGGGGGTATTAGGTGACTTAAGATAAATAAGGAGGTAAATGTTATATTACAAGGCCACATGCTAGTATGGTAGTAACAACACCAACGAAGGGTTAGTACCTTAACCTGGTAGTGTTCTCGGGTCAACTCACTTTGAATGTATAAATGTTAACCTACATACAAAAGTGTTTTGAAGTAAGCGGTTTATTTGATTTGTTTCCCCTATGTGGCCGGGATTTGTGGCAGACCAAATTCATCCACAAGAACACCATCCTAAAAGAACGAAAGAAAAAAAGAGAAAGTAAGAAGGGAAAACTGTACTCTTGGAAAATATACATTGGAAGTTATTTCTGAGCAGTGATTTGTTCTTGTAGACTGTCTAAAGTCCTTTTGGTACCTTGTTTGTTTTGCTGTCGCTGGGCATCCCCTCTGGGATGGCAGGAGCAGATGAAGCTTCGTCCAAATAGGAGTTGTCATCATCCAGGAGCAGCTCATCCCCAAGAGCATCCAGCTCTGAGAACAATTACATGACATTTTATTGATTTAGCAGATGCCTTTTTCCAAAGCGACATACAAATACAACAAAAGATAGTACAGTAGAGAAAATCAAGGATCAGAATTGCATAGTTCTAACAGTATTTCGGTGATCCGGGCACAGTGCAACAACAACATCATCATCAACAGCATCATCTTTGTCCAACAAATCTTAGTCTCCAAATTGACTCTCCAGACTCCATCGACTCCAAAACCTGACACACAAGTGCACTGTCTGCTACTGGTTCACTGCTGTTGTACCTGCTTCCAGGTCATCCTCATCTATCTCTGGGGTGCCATAGCTGCGGCTGAGGGCCTCCTGGACTTCGCTTGCATCCTCCATCATGTCCTCCAGCTGGTCCTGAAGGTCCTGGACACACACACACACACACACACACACACAGTCATGGCCTTACTTTAGTAGCATGGATCTTTTTTTTTGCCACCATTGCCAGTAATGTTTAACCATGTCACTATCGGGTAATGAATATTGGTGAAGTAATGGAATTCATGAAATGTCATACTTCAATCTGATCGATCTTCACATTCTTGTAGGCTTTCTTCATCTCTTTGGCACCAATCTTCATAGCCTCTACCTAAGGACAAAATAGAAACAGAGGCGATTGTGTTGAATGTGTAACAAATACACTGCAGCCTGTTTATTTCATGGACAAAAATATACATTTAGAATGAAGTTATTTGTGTAACAGATGCTGTGAGTGGTTGTTCTTACAGTTGTTTTTGTATCCTTCAGTGACTGGATAGTATAGTTGGCCTGCTCCATGTTGAAGGATTGTTGGGTTAATTGATCTCTCTGGCTTTCATACCTAAAATGTATGGGAGGAAATGATCCAAAATCTGTGTAGTATGTTGTATTTTACATTGTCATGATACAAAAATATGTAAAGATAACTATGAGTGCACTTATTGTATGTAATTGTCCCCAAACCATATAACTCACGTTCTTTTTTGCTTCAGAACCCTCATTGCTTTTTGTTTCACCATATTCTGGAGGGGGAACATGAATCACATGAATGATGTGTTCAAATAGGCTATAAGGTAGTTTTGCTTCAATGGTTTACACAAATATCTCGAACATTTAATCAAATTAACCTTTGCAGGGCCTTCTCTCATCTTCTTCATTTGGTCTTTGTACTTCATGAGCTCAGCATCTAGTCGGGATATTTTCTTGTCGACGGACTCTGCCCTCGCATCCACCTATGGCCCGAAATTGGAACATGGGTGATAAATCATAGGTTAGCTAAATCAGTGTTTAGGTATGCCTCGCCACTCTACTAAACGACACATAAATGTGCCTCCCTTGACATTTAAGACTTCGATTGTATTGGCCTACAAATCAACTGGGAGGAACACGTAGTAAAATCATTGTTTGCTAAACAAGCTCAGAAGCTGACCAGTGACTGCTAGTAAAGACAGTATTCTATAGCTATAGCTAGAATACAGCTATAACTGGACCGCTTATTTACACGTATTTCTAGATATAGTCTACAGAAAGAAAGAATGTGAGAAGCTGAATAATTGAACAATATGGTGATTTGATGATGACAGTAACAACAGAGTGACCCCATGTCTGATTTTACCAGATTTAGAGCAGACAAGTTTGAGTTACCCAGAACAAGCAGCTAGCTACAGCTACCTAGAAAGCTAGCTAACGTTCAGACAATAGCTGTAGATGAACAGCACTTACGTTTCCGATGCAATCGGATAGATTTGGAGGAGGGGCTTTTGGTGTTCCACGTCCAAATATTCTGTTCATTTTGATAATTTATACAATCCAGCAACCTTTTAATTCCTTTTCACAAATCATCCAAAAGCCAGCCCAAAGCCAGTCCTCTGCTCCCGACAACACCCGGAAACCGCTAACCAAAACACCATCCTATTGGTCGCCAATTCACCAATGCTCTTTGAGGTCTGACAACGCTCAAACTAAATGGAGAGCACCAGATTTCATAGGTGGAACATTCTTGCTGGATGTTTCTGTATAATTTTACACGTGTTTTGTCTCTTTTGTGTTTATACTCCCATGATTAAAGTTGAGAACAATTTGCTGCCTTAATGATTTAATGTAGTGTATGCTGTGTCAGTGACATCCCTGATGCTCAAGAGGCTATGCACATTGTATTGAATTGAGTAGTTTTCAGTAGACAAATCGTGTATTGAAATGGCCCAATATGGACAATTCCTAAACCACACACCGTCAATGTAGTAATAGAAATGGAGATGTGAAAGAATCATAATCAGACTTTCTTACCAAGGCCACAATGACAAACATGTTTTCACTGCCATCACTGGCTATTCTCCAGCGCCTCTCATCAGTGAGTTTCACCATGGTAACACTAATTCTCAATACAAAAGAATGTGTGAATCCAACAGATGTTGCAGGATTTAAAAAAGATTTGCTAGACTGCTGCTGGCTAGAGTGAGGGGATGGATGAAGAACTAATTCTTTGTGTTTTTAGTGGTGAGGATGATGATACAGTGTCTGTAGCTAGAGGGTAATGTGTGTGGGTCTGTGAGAGAGTGAGGGTCCAATTAGGGTTTCAAAACCTTAATGTCAAAAAAATAATAATCAATTTCTTTGACTTTATTGTGTATGTAACAATTCATTGACATTTAAAGCATACAAGCAATTAAAATATAGAACATGAGCAGAAAGTAATCAATTTTGCAAAAATTATACACAGACTATTTGTGTCGGATCACAAATGATAAGGTCCAACATTTCTTGCAGGCAAAGGATGAAATAGAATAAATGTTTTTTTTGTATTTCTATTCTTAGTTTGTGTACTGTAAACACTTTTTGTCCTACTTTCTTTAAATGTTGTCTGGGCTTAAATAATGTTACAATAATGTCAGAGGATGGTAGAGGATGTTCACACGTGAAGAGTATCACATAATAACCACTTAGACAGGTACAGTTTAATCTGAAAGCCTTTTAAATTATTATTAAATAATGTACAGCAATTCTCATTAGTTTAACAAAGTGATAATGACAAGGCACAAAAACATTTTCTGCTCTAGGTGCTCTTATTTTTGCCTGTCTTCTGCTGCCTGTAGATTTGAGTTGTATTTCCATTTGTAACAGCAGTATACGTCATGAAGCACATCACAAACTGACAATAACATCAAATTACACATTCAGCATCTGGTTCAAAAATACCCCTGGTGAATTTATATATTAGACATATTAGAGAACCCTAACATTAGTAAACAAACTTGTGAAACAGTAGATACACTTCTGATAAAAATGTTGGTTTCAAAATATACAATACAATTAATGTTACATTTATAAGATTTCATAAGACATTTGTATTTGTACAGAATACATTCAGAAATACATTTGTTCTGTACTGAACCAATAAATGTACCCATAATAACATTAAGATAACTAACTACTTAACATTTAAATACTTCACACAAATGTCAAATTGTCAATGGATTACAGTCAATATTTTTTGTAACAGAGGCAGGCAAACTAAACCTTAACATCTATATAATACCATATTCAAGAATATGAATAATACTAGAAATAAGAAGTTACATTTCACAACTTGACTTACAATAGCCCTCTGCCCAATTTGCACAATATCCTGATCAAGACAATTGTTTTGAAACACTGTGGGAAGTGTGCTAACATGCTATCAACTAGATTCACATCGTAGCTGTAACAGTAAGCCGAATCCACATCTGTGATTTGCATATACACTTATGTATCAAAAGAACAGCATTTGAAGCTACGGTACTGAAATGTGAAAGCATTATATCTACAATATAGTCATACAACTGCACTGAAATGTTTAGATATATTTACAGCTAGTGCAATAATCTAAAGAATGTTCCCTGAGCGCAACTTGAGAAGACTGTTCAGTCTGCTCCACAGACTGAACAGAAAACACAGTGCTCACTCGAATGCACATACAGAAGCATACAGTAAACAAACACACTCAGGGAAACATTGCTGAAAAACACACATACCACATGAGCAGATACCTATAAATCATGAGCTTCCTAAAATGTTTCCAATTAGTATACATGTTTTTGACTGTTTATTAAATCAAAATCCAATCTTGATACTTTAAATTAGCTTTTCACATCAAATTATTTTGGTTTACTTTCTATAGATTGTATTTCCTTTCTTTATACCAGTGTCAGGCGACATAAGATGATTGACACACAATACACCCACTTCATTATTGAATGCATTTAGGGGCCAAGCAGCGAAGCTTAGTTTTATTATAATTATTCTGCCATGAGAGTCCATGGCAACCCATAGAAACGTGTGGTAAAAAGTGAAATTTGGCAGTCTCATTGGGGACAGTCTCCTGATCCTTGTCACCAAGTTTCATGTCTACCACTTGAACACTCTAGCTCTGGAGTTATGGAATTCAGATTGTTTAGCCAAACCGTTCTCAAATATCACACAAACGATTTTGACAAAGAGCATCGCCAAAAGGGGACGAAACTTGGTAAGTGTCATCACAAGCAAGCATGACTCGAGGGTACCTGCACAGTTTCGGCACAGCGCCACCTACTGTTCAGGAAATACGACAAAAGGCTGTTTTTTCTTAGGCTACAGCCTAACTTCTGAAGCTTGACCAAAAATTACAAGATTGGTCTCTTCTGATTCTATGTGGCATACCAACTCAAAATATATAATATAAACATTGAATATACCACATTTCCCGATGTTCGTCCTTTTGGGCGTCGGCCATTTAGAATTTTCTGAAAAACCTACTTTTGCATACTCTGCCTTGACCCTTGAACCGATTTTCACTAAATGTCACTAAACAGACATCAGCGTGATAAGAACTACCTACAAAGACAGAAACCATCTTTGGAAAAAAAATTTTTTTACATGCAATTAGATTTCTTTGTTTGGCACAAGTCCCCAGTTTGTCTCGATGCTTGCCTGCCAGGCTTATTTGGAGTATTTTGTGCTTGGCCCCTTAATTGCTGCTTGTAGCTATATTTATGTTTAGGATTATAGTTAGAAACTAGACTAACTCATAATCAATTAAAATATGTTTGTCACTTTGTCGCACATTTGTATAAACTACGACTATAATGGACTGTACAGTGGCAGGTATGGCACTGTATACTATACATTTTCTTTCATTGACCGGCCTCACTTTCAGATGGCAGAGGTGATCTGAGTCAAGCACAGATCATTAGAGTCATCCCGGCACTGGTAACGGAAGGAGGACAACTCTACTCCTAGTCATACCGGCCTGCCCCGCCCTCCCTCCCCCCCGGCACCCTCTACAGGGCAGGAGTGATCCCGCAGGGTACTCCTCACCGTTCTCACCCCCTGCCTCCCCTCATGCCCCCGGCAGCAGAAGTCCCTGAAGCACCTCTTAAAGTTTTCATCGAGGAAAGCGTACAGGATGGGGTTGAGGCTGCTGTTGGTGTAACCCAGCGCCACGCAGAAGAAGTAGGCCGCCATGACCGCGGTGGTCTCGGGAACGCCGGGCGACAGTGCCTTGACCAGGATGAAGATGTGGATCGGCGTCCAGCACACCACAAACACTGCCACCACCACCAGCACCAGGCGTGTGATCCGACGCAGGTTGCGGTCCTTCTCCCGGGATCCAGAAAACAGCCTCACGCTCTTCAGTCTCAGGACCATAAGCGTGTAGCAGACGATGATGATGATGAGGGGGGCCACGAAAGCAAAGATGAAGACACAGATCTTCATGAGGGTGTCCCAGTACATGTAAGGGTCTGGGAATTGCAAGGCACACTCTGTAGTACCTGGGTAAGTAGGCAAACATGTAGGGTCAGGGGGTTATATTGATGGAGGAAATGTCACCATGCTTAGTCAAACAACAGTAGAAGCTGACCTATCCTATCCAAGCATACCTTAATAAGCTTAGCAGGCATTGATAAAATCATTTTCTGGGAATCTCAGACACAAGGATTGACTAATTGAGAAATCTCGGTGGCTCTTTGAAGATCTCAGCTATATAATGCACATTATACAACTCTCTTCTTCATGGTTTCTATTGACAGCAATTCAATAACAAATTGCCAATAAAAATACAACGCTATTGGTGTAGAAGTATTTGGCTGCCTTGGAGTGATGTGAGGATGCATCACAGATGTGGGGTAAGTACCATTGTTGGTATGAGTGCTGCCAAGGACCATAGCAGGGATGCCCGCAGCAGAGGACAGGACCCAGATGAACACGTTGATGACCTTGGCCTTGAATGGGGTGCGGAAGTCCAGGGCCTTGACCGGGTGGCACACTGCCACGTAACGATCCACACTCATCATGGTGAGAGTGAGGATGCTGGTGAACATGTTGTAGTAATCTATGGAGATGAACACCTTACACACCACCTTACCAAACGGCCACGAGTTCAGAAGGTAGTCTGTACTCTGGAAGGGCATGGTGGTGGTGACCAGGGCGTCGGCTACAGCTAAGTTGAAGATGTAGATGTTGGTGGCGGTTTTCATTTTAGTGTATCTGAAAAGGAGAGGTTGGAAAGACAGTCAAAGAATGACATGATTATCATGTGATCTTCCTATTATAACGTAAGGTGTTAAAATGTCTTCTTGTGAATCAGTGTTTTCTCTTCGACTGACCTTCACTTGTACCACACACACGAATATGCACAAAGGCTACATAATACAAGGAATAGGATCATTCCAACCTAATAGTCCTACTACACTCACAGAAATAGGGGATGGAGGATCTGTCAGTGTAAACATAAGGGGGGTGGGCTTTCCAACAATAGTGGGTGCGATCATGTGACAATTTTCTTATCTTGTCTAACCTTCAACTTTACCCTCAATGCAGGTCCTTCCATTCTCATTATAGATATGCTCTTTGAGGGCTTACGGAATATGTTAGGTGAACCAATCTCCACACCTCTAATCTTGGGACCATACTCTCTAAGGATCACAGACTCACACAAACTCTCTCTCTCTCTTTCTCTCTCTTTCTCTCTCTTTCTCTCTCTTTCTCTCTCTTTCTCTCTCTTCTCTCTCTCTCTCTCTCTCTCTCTCTCTCTCTCTCTCTCTCTCTCTCTCTCTCTCTCTCTCTCTCTCTTTCACACACACTCACTCTCCCACATCAGCACATTGTGTCTCTCTATATCTCTCTCTTTATTTCCCAAGCCTTTTTTCCACCTGGGGGCGCAGCGGCACTTGGAACGCCAACGTGATCTCTCATTAGGCAAACTGCCTATTTGCCACAAAAAAAGAGAGAAAAATAAATAAAATAATAATAATTCTGTGTGGCACTGAATAGAAGCCGTTAATTTAAACACTTGGATACACACAGTGAAAATACATTTTAAAACATATTTCCTTCACTTAAAAAAGTAATCTTTACTCTCAATAAAAAGTGACTTGAGAAATTTTGAGCAGACGTAGTTTAGTTTAAACGTATGTTGAGTGATTCATCAATAACATCAGCATGGTATTTCTGTGTAACGGTCATACGACAAACAAAAAAGTAAAACGCACCTTATTATGACATACATGACCAAGCAGTTGCCCACCAATCCCACAACGAACACCACAGAATACACCGCTGCAATAATGGGTATGATGGACGACATGGGTTCGGGTTCCTCGGTCACCCAGCTGCCGTTGGCTGTGAAGTTAAACATGTCCGGGAAGCCAGGTTGCCAGGGGAAGTTCGGTAGGCACTCCTCCGGGTGACCAGAGGGACACTTGTCCTCCTTGAATATGTGTACTACGCCGCTGTCCATGGTGCTTAAATTGTGAGAGTGAAGGGGCGTTGTTGGCTATTATATTGATTACTCCACGTATTATGTTGGTGTCATAATAATATTTTGCAAATACATTCAATATTCTTTATTTATCCCAACAACGTAATTGTTTATTCTAAATAGTGTTCGTAAAACGTATAGACTCGGACATTCTTAACCGCCTATATTCAGCTGACAGAATGAAGAATAGTGTTCACCTTACCTTTATTTTTTTTCCCCCACAAAAAGTTTACGCGGAAATATATATTTGCCGTCACCACAATACGTGATTGAAAAACTTAGAAAATGCCTCTATAAAATTGCATGTTACACTTACGACACTTGCAGAGAATTCAGCGTCTGAGTGGACTCAGCTGATGATTCGCCTACAGGCGTCTGTTCTGCCGCTCGCAATGAATGACATCAGAGCTCAGAACTATGACAATATCCACCCAAAACAAGATGTCCATACCAACGGTTATATCTGGAAAGCTCCACTGGAAAAATGTTCGTTTCCATCTTCAGTTGATAAAAAGTGCATACCTAGGCATGAGGAGTTGCCTTCTGTCTTCTTGGCAAATATACAAATGTTGGCAAGTCAGCGGTGTAAATGTTGAATACTTCGTAGTAATTCGTTTGACATTCGCTTTAATTACATGCACATAGGCTAGAGCTACCCTTCTCAGATTGCTTGTGTATTAGCAACAAATACGCTAATAGTGACAACGTACTGACTGCGAATAATATATTAACTTTTGCATTTTATCTGTGGTATAAACAGTAATAAAAATTATTAAATGCTATTATTTAATAATTTATAAATACAGAGAGAATTAAGAAAAGCAGGGAACTTCATAAGCTTTTAGAGAGCCTACTACCACTTAATGTTGAATGCTTGACAGCATCTCCTTGTAACAGCAATTCCCCACAATCTCAAATGTCTTTGTACTTAAACCAACAGGTAATTGTGTATTTACAATGTCTTTCACTCCTAGATGTCACTGCAGAGCTGGATTTTCTTTTACTGGATTAAGAAGGGAATTTAAAGGGGTTAGTCCAGTTCTATAACACTGAAACCAGTCAGTCATTAAGCACGAAACCCAATACATACCAACTACACTGTCATCACTCTTTCTATTACTGTCTCAAAGGTGATTTTCATGAGGTTTTCCCTCCCAACTAACTACTTGTTGCTTAGAGACTCCCAAAGGGCAGGTGTTTGAGCGTCATATTTTTAAGTGGGTGTTTCTGTTGTTGACAGTTCAGTGATTGGATGCGTAAGTAAGAGACTCAACTCTACTTGGATAAAGGTCATTATTCAGTTAACTAACAGACTCATCACTACTTGAATAAAATGAAAGAGACACAAAAAAAAAACATTGAAAGAAACATAACAAATTTAAGGGAGATCTGGACAGTGTGATGGCTTAAAACAAGTCTATGTATGTTCTATGGATGTCTGTGGATTTCTATTCGCTTTTGTTTCTTCATGATGTTCAGGATATAACAGCACTGGGCCACTCTGACCCTGCTACCATGGTTGGATGGGTTAGTGAGGGGCAGAGATGGGAATGTCATGGGCTCTAGCTTGCAATTCTCCTCAAGTGGGCTACAGGAGGAAATCGAGCTGTACTGTCGACCGCCTCTTACTTTGATTGTCACTATGGGAACAGACCATCTCCGACCCATGACTACAAGAGCAATGGGATTCAGTCAATAAAGAGAGTCGATAATACTTTTCTTCATGTCGACAGAACCAAGGTACAAGTAGACACCAAACATACATCATTTTATTGCTTGTTTTCTTGTTTCACGTATCACTTTCTCATTACTACAGAGGATTTATTCACAAGTTACATTTCTTTGAAAGTGTGTTGCAAGTCAAACAACATAATTCTCACCTATTTGAACAACCAAACACTTTGTTTTATCACATTATTGAAATAATTCGCAAGTCAATGTTTGTTTTTCCAAGAACCCTCCATCAGGATTTTATTCACATGGTAGAACCTTAGACGCTTACCTAGAGAACAACACCATTGTTTTTTCTTCTTATCCAAACCGGGTTTGTGAGTGTGCACACAGGACCTGCAACATCTCTGACTTCCTGCCCTGTGTCCATTCAAAACACAGGTGGCATAATAAAAATGGACAGAAGACTACAAAGTCCAGGGTTCATTCATTCATTACAAGGGAAGCATACAGTAGTCTGAGCCCATGTACATTTACATTTAGTCATTTAGCAGACGCTCTTATCCAGAGCGACTTACAGTAAGTACAGGGACATTCCCCAGAGGCAAGTAGGGTGAAGTGACTTGCCCAAGGACACAACGTCAGTTGGCATGACCAGGAATCGAACTGGCAACCTTCGGATTACTAGTCTGACTCCCTCACTGCTCAGCCACCTGACTCCCTCCCATGTAAATATCACTGAGCACAGGCGCTGTACATTAATATTGACTACAAACATTCTCCTACCCTCTTCCATAACAAGTGGGGTTATGCCTTTAAAGGTAATGCATACAGTAATTTCCTAAAGTTATATAGTGCATGTGGACACAACACAAGGAGTTAAGAGAAGGAAGTTGTGTATTTTCCTAGCTGTGAGCCTTCTGAAGACACACAAAGGTTTATTCTAGGAGGGATATGAGGTGTTCTGGGCATCAGACATCTGGATGCAGATGATCCTGAGGTGGACTGCTGTACCCCAGAGCCTGGTCACATAAGGCAGGGATCAAAAAGACAATCAAGAGGGCCGGACAATACAGTCTCATCTCTGACCATCAATATCTTGGTAGTTAGGAAATGGCCTTTCATTTATTCCTGGGGATAGTAAGGGAGTGCATATTGAAGTTTGAAGGCCATCATTACAAGGATGATGGTTGTAATCAAGGTGTTCCATTGTCTGTATTGTTTGGCTCCAGATAATTCAAGCTACACTTTGGGGAAAGAAAAGTTGGACTAAAACAAATTGACTTTATTTAACAAAAGCTAGACTAGGACTAGATCTGCACTGATAGAAAATATTAAACATTTTAGTTTTGTTCAGTTCCTTTTATATATCACTCATTCAAAAATAAAATGGTGGAAGAGTCTATACCAAGGGTTGTACATAACTGATAAACACGGTAATGCAAATTCACACCATCTCCTGTCCTCTTGCAATATCCCATTGCCAAGAAATATAAAAAAAACAATGACTTTATTCATGCTAAATCAAGGTCAGCTGAAAAAGCTGTAGAAAAACTGAGATCCAATTTAAAATCCTGATAGGGTAACACTGCCTTGTTTCCACACAGTCATTTGCCTGATCTTTCTTATGCCTCCATAATCTGACTCAACACTGGCAAAGAATCTCAGGTACATCCCAAACTAATAACCTCCACTCATTTGTTTCTTGGTTCGGGGAGTATGTCATGTGTTATTTTACTTTTGAATGTCAAATTCAAACATATGTCTTTCTAAAGGTAGTGATGCGTTTTCTAACTTTAAAACCAAACTGTCAATTTAAATAAAAATATTGTTGCTTGACATTTGTGTTCTTAGATTTACGGAAGATTTAATGACGTCAGTCTAAACCTATCCCTTCTGATTTTGTAAATAAAGGAAATGTGGATAATTCGCAGAAGATAAGTTACTTAGTATACTTTATTGGAATGATTTCTCCAATGCTTTACAGGTAAGACATAAATAGCAATTTTACAACGAATACAAACATAAAAACTCAAATCACTGTTCATCACTTACTGTAGCTGTGAGGACATATGCCACGTTGCACAAAGAGGAAACCACAGCAATAATACAGGAAGTTGAGGACCAATGGGAGGAGCCACACCTTTCAGTGGTACTTTATGAACTTAGGAAATGGACAGTTGATTCTTGTTACTGCAACGTATGGCAGGCATACAGGCGTACAATACACACTCAGACACACCATGATACACAAACATACAGTACATGCATGAAGACAGTTCAGCTCCTGGCTGCTACAGCCTGGGTTTGCTCAGTAGACTGCAGTTGTTTTCCCAGGTACTCCCTGAAAACCAAACATAGACAAACACAATGAGGACATACCCGTGGTCTTCTGGACCGTTTTGAATAACAATAAGTCATTTGTCCTTGCAATTTTTATTTTTTTTACCCTTAAAAAGATTCTAAAACAAATCACCCAGTACAGCCGAGAGCTCTTTTCATTAGCATCATGATGTCCAAAATTATATCTTAATTCACTTTCCATTCACACAAACGTGTCACTTGTTTTGACACAATTATGTAATTTGTTACAGCGGTAGTTCCAGCTCATTGTTATGGAAACAGGATCTTAAATAAATAAAATAATAATCTTAATCTATAATAAGTGTTTAATTATTTTTTAATAGCGGTGGAAAATTCATAAATAATTTACATGTCCGACAGATCTTTGTGAAAGTGACCTACAGAAGCAACATTTGATATGCCACCTCATACTATAATAACCTATAACCTATTACATTTTCTTGCCATTCACCACTTCAAGAAGCCTTTTCCTGAGTTGAATATTCTGAGATTGACATTAGCTTCTGCTCTCATCCAAATGCCACTGGACAAAGCACTTGTCGAAACATAAAAAACTGCATAAAAGTGTTCTGTACTATGGTACTAGGGACATTTATAAGATAATTAAAGATTAGCAGTGAGACACATTCAGGGAATTATGGCAGTCGGGGGGGGACGGACCAAATCTTGGAATAAAACAAATACAACAAATGTGCTTAGATCACAATATCATGGTTCTCAAATTGTAAAACAACCACATACATCAAATAATCAACTTCAGGTTTGCTATGCGATACATCCACTCTAATGATCCTGGCACTAAATGTGGGCTGAGGACATGAAAGGAAAACAACCCTAACATCAAAGGCTTTCTCTGATCAAGATGCTTTGATGTATTCATCCATAACCTATAAGTTTGGCCCATTTCTTAATAGTATTAAGGTATATGTGGCTATGTGTGAGTATTGGCCAATTTATCAGAGCGAGACAGCAAGAGAGAGATAGAGATAGAGAGAGGGGGGAGGGGTCTATTGACCCATCGTGTATGTGCATGCCTTAGTGCTTGTGTTGATTAGTACATAAGAGCATGTGTGACTTGACCTTTAAGACTTCTACATGAATCAAACCTGATTACTGGAGACCCTCATCTCCAATCAAAGGCTGAGTCCTGTCTCAGGGTGAAGCACACCTTAGTAAACCTCCATCGCTAATTAACAATAACCTCAACCAAAATAAAATAAAAACTAAGCTTCCAGGTAAGATAAAAGTATTATAAATAAGTATAAAAGCAAGTGAAAGAGTAAACTAAGTCTTAAGCCACCATCCCAGACTTATCCAAGCACAATAAAAGTATACTTAAATTTAATATAGGGAGTCAGATGGCTGAGCGGTTAGAGAATCGGGCTAGTAATCAAAAGGTTGCTGGTTCGATTCCCAGCCGTGTCAAATGACGTTGTGTCCTTGGGCAAGGCACTTCACCCTACTTGCCTCGGGGGGAATGTCCCTGTACTTACTGTAAGTCGCCCCTGAATAAGAGCGTCTGCTAAATGACTAAATGTAAATGTAAGACATGCATGTTTGTACTTTTTAAGTATCATTTTTTTAGCTTGGGAATGTAGTCACACAGACTGTTTGGTTTATTCACCGTTGACCTTTCTCTCTGATGCCTCATGATACTGCGTTTCAGATGGTCCATCTCTTAATTGCTTGTAATACCAAGATGAGATATTCCTTCCTACAAACCCTTCAGAGATGTCAGTGTAGGCAAGGCATTATAGGTTGGAAATACTGTAGAACAACCTTGATATGTTCAATAGTCTTTTCAAAGAAGTAAAGCCAAAGTAGAAACTTTATTCTATCTAAAAAGAAAAATATGAAATGAATGGAAAGAGTCACAACAGCTATAGGGATAAACTGCACATGCAGCTGTAGATATGTTGGCTTTAGTCTTATTACCAAAGACATTGTGAGGTGAATTGCAAATATTGGTCTCTTTCCATTTCAGCACTTCGATTAATGACCAAAGCGAGCGTGACGTCAAAACTAAAATAGCGTTTATAAGCTTGAGCCCAGCGGAAATTATGCCCATCACAATAAACCCTTTAGAATGTTGTCAGACCAGCAGGTGCAGAGCGAGAGGGGTGAAAGAGTTGCAATGAGGACAGCCACACCAGCAGCCTGGGTTGGGGGCCTAGGGTGTGATGAGAGCAGTCCAATACTGACCAGTTATGAACCATGAGCTTCTGCACGGCCAGCAGGGCGTTGTAGCGGACCAGCTGGTCCTCGTGGTGCATGTGGTTCATCACCAGTTGTTTCCCACCCAGTTGCTCAATGACTCTAGAAAAAAAACACAAGCAGGCAGACCATTGGAACCCCTGTTGGATGCAATACAAAGTTCTCTTCATACGCAGTACGAAGAGAACGCAGTTTTTTTTTGGGGGGGGGGGGGGGTGTGAAAATGAAAGAAAAAAGAAAGTCTGAATCCAAAGAGAGACAATGGGAGGTATTGAGTAGAAAGATGTATCTCAGATGAGTGTGCCAGACAGGAGAGATGGCACCCAATTAACACATAGCCCCGTGAAATGATAGCTATCCTCTTCTTGGTGTTAACCGATATGCTAGGGGTAAATGTTTTTGGAGTGGTTTAATTGCAGAGCCGGGGCAGGTTGGGGGGATGGACGGGGTGGGGGGTAATTCACACCGCGGATCTTCACTGGAGGCTCCATCGGTTGCCGTGACGATGGAGAGACAGACATCAGTTATTACACTGTCAGTCAAGCTAAGTCCTAGGTATTGTGCATACTCTTAGGAGAGGCGGCTAGGAGTATTAGAAGCAGAGGAGGGGGACAGAACATCTGATAGGAGCGAGGAAATAGTACGTCTTATTTCCCTGCAGTTCAAACGCCTGTGTGTGACACACACAGCACGCACGGTGCCTAAAATGATTAAACACCAGATATCAAAGCATGCTGCCCCGCTGTAGGCTTTTAAAGTTGATTCTTTCCGCTTGAAGTGTTAGTAAAAGCGACCGGCGATATGAGGCAGCCAGACAGGACCCGGCCACTCTCCTCTGATGTATACTTGGCACACGCATGGCTGCTCTTCTGTTGTCTACAAATCAGTTACAAAAGCATGCCATCGCCTAAGCGCCTTCTGCCTCTTACAGGCTAATGGAGCACAGCAGTGGTTGTTTATGTACCCATGAACACCACACGCACAAAGGGATATTTCTTTTTTTCTGGTAGACGTAAGTGTTACGGCTGAGCATAAACAGAGACAGACACACACACGGTAAAAAAAGATTGGTCCGTACCGCTTCCCTCGCGGGTAGTGTCGCACGTACTCGCCGACATCATGGGCCGCCACGGCTATGACCTGCGGGTCATCGGACACCTCCAGCAGTCTGGTGAGGATCCTGACAGGAGTGAGAGGGAGAAGCATGTCAACACACACACACACACACACAACTCCCGCTTCTAGAGAAATAACACCATGACACCCCACTAGAAATGTCACCGGTAAATACTGTTTGGGTTGAATGGATTTTTACATCCTCTAAAAGGTGCTTCAATGGGATGATATACGTGTTATAAATGAGTATGATTATTTCATTAGAATTATTTGTGTACAAGTAAAGATTAAACATTTTAAAACATTTGATACGAGTAATCCTCCATCCCACTCTGTCTGCAGAGACCTGTTTGCAGCCATCATTCGCTCGTTACCATCCCTTGTCTAAATATGGAAGAAAAAACCCCAACAACCAACAGATCCACTTCACAAAATTGACGTGGCTTATTTAGAACGACTTCCACACACAAACAAACAAAGCAACAAAAGCCGCAGATGAGGAAGAGCGAGGAGGACGAATAAAGAATCCCTGGCACACGGGAAATTACCAGCGCGGTCATTAGCACACAATTATAGGTTTAAAGCGAGTAACTCTCTCGCCGTCTCAATCGCCCCACCCAAGTGAGAGGAAAATCCTGAGAGAATAAAACATTGTCATTGAGAGCAGAGATGAAGCATCCACTGATTACAGAGATGAGCTTGATGAGAAAATGAGATGAGTAGATTAAGCTTTAAACTGGATGTCAAATGGGACTAGCTGCGAACGTGACTAAAATCACAAACAACAATGATATGAATCATTGTTTTATTTCCAAGGTATTGGCCCACTGATTGGGGGCTCTCATGAAAGGTGACGGAGGTAGGAAAAAAAGAAAAAAAGGTATGAAGACTTTTTTCATAATGCATGCAAATGAAATAGCAGACAATTTATTGTCCGTTTCATCGAAATACTTTTTTTTCCATTCTTTTTTTTATTTTTATTTTTTATTGTATGGAAATCTATGTATTATTACGTGTGTATTATGTGAACCTTGACCAAACAGCTTAATTCTAGACGTGGAACAAAGCAGAACGTTCTCATGTCGGGCTAGCGTGTTCCTTACTTGAGGAGTTCGTAGTTCTTCTCGTTCAAGCGGACTGCGTTCTCACGCCAGAACTTCTCAGACTTGTGCACGGGGCTCCATTCCAGACGGCCTGACTTGAGCTCAGAGCTGTACTCATCAAATGAGCTGGTCCAGGAAGAGAGAAGGAGAGAGAGAGAGAGGGAACAGAAGAGGGATGAGAAAAAGAGGGACATTTTGAATCTGTCTGACAGGAATATGAAAGCTATTAAGAGTTCTAGGATTACTTTTTTTCTGTCCCCTCTTCATAGAGAGAAGTGTTTACTTGCAGTAGAGCCTGCACTAGGAGGCTACTGATTGTGGGGTAGCTGAGTCAAGTCCTGCTCGAGTTGTCAAGCCAGAGAGCACCGTACTGGAGGATTTCTTTCAATCTTATTTGTCAGTCAATATTCTTCTTCTTCTTCTTCTTCTTCGCCAAAGCTAATGTTCATTAAAAATATTTAATTGGCATTTCTGTTTTAACAAATAGAAATCTCAATTTGAAGACTGAATTTATACTGGGAAAAAACCTGTCCAACTTTCTCTACCAAAGGGTTTATCAGTGACCCTCTCCCAGCCCCCCCCCCCTCCCTCCCCCTCCCTCTCCCTCTCTCTGACTTCCCCCCACCCTTTTCTTCTCTGAGTAACAGTCACCCTGACCTCTTTTCCGTTCTTTTTTTCTGCCTGTCGAACGTTTTCTGTACCACTCTGTACCTGAGATCCTGCCCGCTCTCTCCCAGCTCTGTACCTGAGATCCTGCCCGCTCTCTCCCAGCTCTGTACCTGAGATCCTGCCCGCTCTCTCTCAGCTCTGTACCTGAGATCCTGCCCGCTCTCTCCCAGCTCTGTACCTGAGATCCTGCCCGCTCTCTCCCAGCTCTGTACCTGAGATCCTGCCCGCTCTCTCCCAGCTCTGTACCTGAGATCCTGCCCGCTCTCTCCCAGCTCTGTACCTGAGATCCTGCCCGCTCTCTCCCAGCTCTGTACCTGAGATCCTGCCCGCTCTCTCCCAGCTCTGTACCTGAGATCCTGCCCGCTCTCTCCCAGCTCTGTACCTGAGATCCTGCCCGCTCTCTCCCAGCTCTGTACCTGAGATTCTGCCCGCTCTCTCCCAGCTCTGTACCTGAGATCCTGCCCGCTCTGTCCCAGCTCTGTACCTGAGATCCTGCCCGCTCTCTCCCAGCTCTGTACCTGAGATCCTGCCCGCTCTGTCCCAGCTCTGTACCTGAGATCCTGCCCGCTCTCTCCCAGCTCTGTACCTGAGATCCTGCACGCTCTCGCCCAGCCTGTCCAGGAGGAACTTGATGTCTTCAGAGATGTCCTCGTCATCATACTTCTGCTGGTCCAGGTTCTCCAGCTGCTTCAGGACTTTACACTGGATCATGGCCAGAGCGTACTCCTGCCGGGTCTCCTTCTCCGCAGACTTCTCCAGAAGGTTCTGGAATAAAGAGCGGGGAACATGGGAACATGGAAAAGTGGGATGTTTCTCTTCTGCATCTTGGTGTTCTCAGCTTTTCGATGTGATATCATTTTCTAGGTTTGCCCTGGCCAAACTCAACATTGATTAGAGGGATCCTCTACTCCAACAGCCAAGGGATTCCCAAAGCCCAAGTATCCCGTACTGGTGATTTTCACCCGGGTTTTGATGCTGCCCCCACTGAGGACAGCGGGCCAAAAACAGGCAGCCATGTGCCAGCTCAGCTCTGGGAGACTTTGGATAGAAGAACACATTGGCTGGGTTGGGGGAGCGGCTGGTTCCTTGTGGTTAAAGAGAGCTGTGACTGACTCCCACTGAGTGGATGTTTAACATGGACAGACTTGTGTGTGGTGGAGAAGGAGCTTGAGGTGCATCTGAGCAGATGCTGGGATCACTGTCATGTCTTTCTTTTTCTCTCAGGCACACTCTACTCTTTCCAAGGTCACATGTCTCTAAATAGACTGTGTGAAACCATGGCGACACATACGCAAAACCTGTTATAAATGTGTTGCCATGACATTTACTTTAGAAAACCAGCAAAAGCAAAAAAAATGACAAAAAGAGGAAGTTCTGTCGGTATTAGAAATCAATATAGCAAGAACACTTCATTTAAACTCTGACCACACATTCTATAGTAGAAAATGATGGTGGCTTACTGATGCAAGCTCCTTTGGGCTGTTCTTTGGTGTTACAGTATAATAGAGGATTATTTTCTGTTGATACTAGTGATGATACATTAGCAGATGAGATGAGTAGACGGCCCAACAAAATGCTTTCAGGGCCCCCAGATGGTCTGGATAAATCAAGTTTCATAGTTCCAAGTCTCATGTGGTGAGCAAACCAATCTGCAAAATTTGGATATCAAGGTAATTCTGGTGATGTGAACAACATCAAAACTCGACAGTGAACCTTTCCGTTCTAAAACTAGTAAACGCTTAAGTCAATATTTCCGTGAGCCAGAAAGCAGCGGTTAGTAAGGCTTTCAGAAAGGCTGATGGATGGAGACATGAGCTCTAATTGAATCCAGCCAGAAACAAGGACGATGAATTCATTACCTGACAGTAATGCCATCAACAGAGGAGGCCAGAGCACAGCTCTTAAGGCCAAATCAAACATCCAATATAATGGATGTTGTGAACGGCAAGGGGATTCTGAAAGGGCAGCAAAGCCATTCATTGTATGCATAGTGCAACCCAAATCAAATTTTGTAATGTTCATTGGATGTACTCAAGCCTTCGGCGAGAGCACAACCTTTGTTCTCTCACATATATATTATTATTATTATTTTTATTTCTTTTTGCCCCCCTAAAACTCAGTCAATATTTGGCCTACATAGACAACGTAGGTGTCAAAAGTTTCGTCTTGGTAGCGATTGAGTTGCTTCTATTGGAATTTACGTTCCGTTGTATGGTTTAAGTGGAAATTACGTTTTTGTGGCGAAAAGTGAAGCTAACGGTGGCTAATTTGCTAGCCACAGTCACTGACGTTACTAACGTCACTACGTCACTAACGTCACGAAAACACGCGTGACTACCTTTGGCAGAACATTCGTTTCGCATCTGTTAACTTGGGAGATAGCTAGGCTAACTATAGCTTTACTGGAAGGCAGCTGCAGAAACGCCACAAGCAAAGAGGCCAGGGTGATAACTATTTATTACTTTGTGATATGACACACAATTGTGATGTGTAATGTACAGTATAAGCTGATATTATTAAGGAAGTACATCTATTTTCGGAAACAGTAGTCTACTATTTCACTGACGTATTAGCATCATGACATTAGCCTGTGTTGCCCGGGCAACACATACTACAGTAGTCTATGATGTAGCGTTATCTGTTTTCAATCGTTAAAATAAACATTCCTCACATATATATTTTCGTTGTAGGATTTATTCTGACATTAGTAAACGATTTGTTGGTGAAATTACCATTACCTGTGGTTTCAAACCAGTGTTGCTCACTGCAACGCTGTAGCCTACGCGAGACACACTACAAAAACATCTACAGTACACAGCTGTTTAGGAAATCAAACGGCGACAGAACATGTTCGGCACTCCCCTTACTTAAATCAAAAGTCTCTGACCACTAACCTGAACTTCATTGCCACAGCCTAAACTTTGTCAATCTGTTCATGAAAATAATTAATTTCAGCCTAAACCTTACAACGGAACGTTAAATCGAATTCAACCAACGCAATCGCTACCAAGACGAACACAGTAGTCTAGTACTGTACCGTAGTAGAATTTACCGGGGCAGCTTCTCCACACAGGGCTATATCGCATTTTGCGTTGTTACTGACAATGATCGCTACCAGTGAGCTTTTTATGAATGAGCGATTTTCCACTAAATAAATGTCAAGCTTATTTACTTTTTTGAGGGCATTTTTTCAGTTAGCAGATGGTACTGTTTGAATCGCGATTCCATCTTCTACTGCCGGTAACGTCGTAGAATAATCTTCAAAGGGGGTTCTTTATTCATGAATGAATGCAATATGAGTAGGCTAAATGCCTGAAAATATCATGAGAAGGGAAAACTTAAAAGGACGTTTAAGTCATAGAGATTAGGTCAATTTTTACACCGGTCTGCCAAATGTATTCGTTGATTCAGCTATGAGGCTGCCTCTTGCAGGGGAAATGAGAAGACATCATATTTCATTCTACACTTAACTCGTATTTTGAGTTGTAAATGAGCAGCAAAAAAAAGATGCTTTTAAATCTATGTAATCTTTATAAATAATAAGTAGGCCCTATGCATTTTTAGATAAAATATACAGAAATATCAGTTGTAAAAATGTCATTAAAAAACGGACCCCTGTGCAACCGACGCAAGCAAGCACACCCTACAATTTCCCCAGAAATTGTACCCTCTCTAGTTTAGAATGTTCTGTGTATTTATTTCTTATCACTGCAACTCCCCAAGTCCATGAGTAAGTAAGTCTAGAGTTTGGACGTGGCCATAGTGGACTCCAGGGGCGTAGGCTAAAAAAAAGTTATTTAACGGGTGCATCTTCATATCATTTACATTTACATTTAGTCATTTAGCAGACACTCTTATCCAGAGGGACTTACAGTAAGTACAGGGACATTCTCCCCGAGGCAAGTAGGGTGAAGTGCCTTGCCCAAGGACACAACGTCATTTTGCACGGCCGGGAATCAAACTGGTAACCTTCAGATTACTAGCCCGCTTCCCTAACCGCTCAGCCACCTGACACCCAGTACATATGAAGATGCGCGTTAACGCGCTGCGACTCTTATCGGCGATAAAAAAATATCGCCGTTAATCTATTCTCAAAGTTGGGTTGGGAGCTGGGTATAATAAGCAAGCTATGATGACTTTCACCTTGATATTTTAACCTAGCCGAATTGCACTGTAGGGGGCGAGAACGAGTCTTCGAACCTGTGTGTATGCCTTGTGTATGATACTATCACATCAAACGTGACGTGCTAACATGGATGCAGCTATGAAGCCGCCTGGTTTGCTTCAGGGAAAATGTATTTTTAAGAAGCTTCCCAATGGAAACCTCGACTAGACTAAGGTTGTTTGCACCTTGTGCTATGCGGAATTAGTTTACTGTAGGAGTTCTTCCAGTCTCAAATACCACCTAAACGCAAAGCATCCCTTAGCTAATGCGGAAGATGCCGGGCCAAGCATTGATGTAGCGCAGGGGAAGAGTCGTCGTCAAACTACGATGTTTGAGTGCAACCGAGGCAAGCCCGTCAGCACAGCCAAGCTAACTAATCTAATAAACAGTTAATAAACACAAGTACATCTTATTGAACATAATTTATTTTCATCACCAATTATCATAGTAGAACAGCTTTCTCAAGCAGTTTGTGATCCATTTTGGAAACAGGAGATGAGCTCCTGGTCTAATGCGCCACCTGGCTTGAGAAACCCGTTCTCAAAGACTTACTTTTAGTCATTATTTGGGTAGCACACATATTCTGAATGCCTTCGGCGGAATTCAAATGAGCCATTTTAATCTAGATTAACGCCAAAATTAGAGTGAGATTAATCTAGATTAAAAAATGTAATCTATGCCCACCACTAACATATATATATATATATATACGGGTGCATCTCAAGGATACTTCGGCACATGACCTAGGAGGAGTCGGGGATCGAACCGCCCCCGACTGCGATTAACAGACAACCCTCTCCACCCCCTGAGCCACACCGATCCCCGACTCCTCCTAGGTCATGTGCCGAAGTATCCTTGAGCAAGACTTTGATCCTCAAGTTGCTCCCGATGGGCAGGCCGGCGCCTTGCATGGTTGCTCGCTACCGTCGGTATGTGTGAGTGAGAGTATGAATGGGTGAATGAGGCAAACATTGTAAAGCGCTTTGAGTAGCGCTAGGGTAGAAAAGCGCTATATAAATGCAGTCCATTTACCATATATACTGTATATAGATTAAAAAAATTGTCCCACCCACATTTGAAAACAAACCTACTGGACTTCACTCAGTAAAAACACGGGCAGTAGATGGCAGGATACACAAGCCCCAGTGCCAGCAGAGAGATTGGGGAAGGACTGTCCTGTCATGGACCCCACGTACATACCCTGAGGGCAGCCAGGATGATACGGGTAACCTTCTCCTTGACGGACTCCTGGAGGATGTCAGACAGGGCCGGCACCACGTTGTAGCGACGCAGCTGCTCACAGAGCTGAGGGCTGAACGCCAGCAGCCACACACAGAAGATCATCTGGTACTGCAGCTGGAAGCCACACTTGTTGCTAAGCACAGCGGTGATGCTGAAGGGTGGAGGCAAGAGAGGAGAGGAGCAGAGGGGAAATTAAAAGAGATAAGCGGGAAACCAGGCAGCCAAAGAGAGGGAGGAAGGACACCAGCCATCTGTTAAGACTGCCAGTTACTGTTCTGGGTCGTGAAAAACACATTCAAGTGAAAATGAAAGGAATATTCAGTGTTTACTTGTTAAACTTTAGTGTTTTCTGAAATTAAAAGTATGGTTTGTTACAGTGTTAACAACCACCTGAATACCTATTCAGCCAATAATGAATACTTAGTTTTGATGTTTCAAAATGCATTTGATTCCACAGCTGGTGTCTGGGAGGTGAGAGGAGCCAGGAGTTCTAATTAATGTCCAATGCTTCAAAGATTCTTTGCTTAATCTGTGTCTGCACAGAACCAGCCTGATGTGTTCTACTTTTCTTTTTATAATTATAATAAGACTTTATTTATATAGCACCTTTCATACAAGAATTGCAGCTCAAAATGCTTTACATAAAATCAATAAAAACAATATTATAAGTAATAAAACCCTTCTGAACACAGGCCGTAGTCTTTGCGGTAATCCAGAACAATCTCAGACCTTTTGCAGAGCAGTCCAGAACCAGAATGAGTCTAGAATGTTGCTCAAGCCTTTTGATTACAAGGGGATTACAATTTTTAAAGGAAACTTGAAACAGTTACTCACCAATTCACTCCATCAGCTTCGACCCAGGCAAACCTGTACTCGTTGACCCTCAGCATTAGCTGAAGACAGCCAGCAACACACTGCACATACTGGGAGCTCTGGATTTGAAAAACAAAAATGAAAGACAGACACACACACACAAACACACTATAATTATAGTTACAGGTGCAAACAGACAAGTGAGGAATGTGAAATGTTAGGTATTAAATTGACCAGCTCATTCTGAATGATGGGAGATAACAAGCCGAGGCAACATCACAGGTGATTAGAACAATCTAGACTTGCATCAAAAACATACCCTGTCTGGTACACACTGAATGCACATGCAGCATAAAGGACATGCTAGAATCACTTAAACACTGTCCAGTACATATAGGGGGGTGGGGGGGAGAGAGAATGCCCCAATCAACCTGAGCAGAAAGAGAAGTGAAGATGAGATTAGAGCAGAGGTCACCGAGAGGAGAGAATTGATCAAATTAATCTGTTAAAAAAAAGGAAGAGTTGCATTAAAGCCATCCATAAAAACCACAGGCGGGAAGAAGAGGGACAAACAGTGAGGAGCAGAAAAGTGATGAAAAAGAGAGATGCTCTGAGCCACGAAACGAGGACAACAGGGCACCAATTCATCCAGTTAGTCGAGCCGTTAGAGACATCCTTGATGCGTTCTGTGGAGGCTTATGCACGTATACTGGTGTTCCAGAAGAAAGCTAGCGTCTCGGCCGCACACAAGGCCTTACAGTGGTCCACTATTCCCTTCATCTGAGAGGGAAGGGATTTTCTTCATGCACACTTCTTACAGCGTGTGGTGTGGGTCTGCTTTCGGCATGCACGTTCCTCTCAGCTGAACCCTTATCAGCATCCTAACACCATGCTGATGCCGGATGCCAAAGAAAATGGTTACCTAGAATAATCCTGTCCCACACAACTCCGTAGTAGTAAAGTAGCCAAGACATTAATGAGACAACTTGAGTGCCAAACAGCAGTGAGGAGAAAGAGGAAGATGCAAAAATAATAATATATATTTTTTAAATAAAGAACTACGTCTTGCAGGAAAGAAAGATGTGAGTGTCCAGTGAAAGCCGACAGAAAGGCAGGTTGCACAAGCTCCCCATTTTGAAGCATTAGGGGGCGGAACTGCAGGTGGTTGAGAAGATGCACTGGCTCATACTCACTTCACTGGGGGACATAGTTCCAGCTCCTGTCCCTGTGTCTGGCCCTGTACCATGTAGCTTCTAATAAAAAACAATATCAAAAAACAAGTGCCACATAGCCGGCTTAGATGTTGAACTGGGAGTTTCCCCACATTCTCATTACATTTACATTTAGTCATTTAGCAGACGCTCTTATCCAGAGCGACTTACAGTAAGTACAGGGACATTCCCCCCGAGGCAAGTAGGGTGAAGTGTCTTGCCCAAAGACACAACATAATTTTGCACGGCCGGGAATCGAACTGGCAACCTTCAGATTACTAGCCCGATTCCCTAACCGCTCAGCCAACTGACTCCCATCCCCTTCATTAGAATGTGAATGTCATTCAGGATAGACATTCTGCTGATTATATTCCAGTTTCTCACTCAGTATAGACCCTTCCCTTCCCTGGGGATGTTAGTCAGACAAAGCACATGTAGCAACAGATGAGACCATACAGGCAAACAAAACAGACCTATACAAACAAGAAGAATTAACATTGGGACTAAACGTATTTCGATTTGCAAGTGACTTTTTTGAGAGTTGAAAGAGGTCAAAACATACAAGAACAAATAAGGATCAATATTGTTGTTGTTGTTTCTCTCCCTTGTGAGCACACCAGCAGCACGGGCAGGCCCTTTATTTAACAGCCTCCCCCCCTCCCCACCCCCTCCAGTCCCTTATCAAAACCATCTCAAGGTCCTACAAGTCTGCTCAATTTCACTGCAGCATGAATCAAGATATTCACCGTTGACAACATATTCAAGGTGAGCACAGGGAAACTGTTTTGTATTCAGCAACAGCTTACTGGGGTTGAGCTGTGGGGATTGATGCAGGATACATACTAAATGCTAAATCAAAACAATTTTGGAGGGGGGGCGTGCCCAGCACAGTGCTCCTAATATTTGGTTTCTTTACGAAGTAAAAAGTTGATGGTCGTCCATAAAATAATTCACAGTGGCATTTACAAACAGATCCTGTTCTAAAGTAAGTTCTACTGGTTAAATAGCCTTTGAGAGAACAAAGTAAATGGCCCTTTCAAAATGCAGTATATTTTCTACCTGTATTTAACGCAAAGCACTGTTCATTAAATGTTCGTTTTATGTTGTAGGCATAGATACACGGTCTAAAGTGTATCTAACGGTGCATGTTTACCAAGTGAATATGAAAGTAAATTGGTGTAGGAGAGGAACAAGGGGTTGTTTGCCGTCTATGTGGTATTATGAATATATAAACATCACATCATAGCAGTCTTCAAAGAAATTGTGTTCAAAACAGGTAAAAGATGAGAAGATGACCCACAAAGGCAAAAGCAATGCACTATACATCCCACAGAAATAGCCTATAATGGACTCCATCCATCAATCTTTCACTTCAGAGAAAAAAAAGAACCTTCCTATCATGCTCTCCACATCAAATGGCCTGGGCTCTAATACAGACTATTTCCACCGCGTCGCAGCGCACGGTACCTGTGAGCTGAGCTGGGTCTTGATCCAGTTGAAGTAGTAGTTCAGGTCAGATCCCTCCATCAGGTCGCGACCCCAGGCAGCGAGCTTGGCAATGATCCTTGCAGCCTGGAGGAGAAGCACGCAGGTTAGGACCCTCGCGTGGCGATGCAGCACACAGCACAACATGCATGCCACGGATGGCAATGCAGCACAACATGCATGCCACGGATGGCAATGCAGCACAACATGCATGCCTCGCATGGCGATGCAGCACAACATGAATGCCTCGCATAGCGATGCAGCACAACATGAATGCCTTGCATGGCGATGCAGCACAACATGAATGCCTCGCATGGCGATGCAGCACAACATGCATGCCACGCATGGCGATGCAGCACAACATGCATGCCTCGCATGGCGATGCAGCACAACATGAATGCCTCGCATGGCGATGCAGCACAACCATGCCTCGCATGGCAATGCAGCACAACATGAATGCCTCGCATGGCGATGCAGCACAACATGAAAGCCTCGCATGGCGATGCAGCACAACATGCATGCCACGCATGGCGATGCAGCACAACATGCATGCCTCGCATGGCGATGCAGCACAACAACCATGCCTCGCATGGCGATGCAGCACACAGGACAACATGCATGCCTGGGCGTGGCTGCAGAAGATGTGCTTCTGAAAGGTATGTTTATGTGTCCTTCGCACACAAAGGTTGCGAAGGAAACATAAGACTGGTGTCAATATGTTATAGCAGGTGTGTAATATAAAAAAGGAAACAAATGGATTTGATGAATACCAAGTAAGGCGGATACATTTTGGAAAGGTAGAATTGACTACGAAGTTTCAAACAGGCTCATCTTGACCAAAGCCAGATATGAGGGATACTGCTCCTGCACTCATCCACTCCACATCGCTCCCCAGCGTACAGCCCACCATATTCTCCACAGCCGTAGTGTTCATTATTTAGATTGCCTTGGAATCCCTGCCTCTGCCAGACCACTAGTGTCACAAGATTGTAACCCATCTAATTAACTACAGACTTTGACAATGAGAAACAATTCTTCACTCATCGCCAACATTTCTTTGACAAAGGATGCATTTTAATATTGAGATTGTCTGTGTGAGACTATAGAGGCAAATCCAACCATGAACATGTGTAGAAGCACACTTGAATTATAAAATGCTGGATGCTTGAATTATACAGCAAGATACCCCATTTTTACATTTCTAATTGCCTCTTTAAAAGGGGTAACTCGACGTAGATCGGTGGAATAAATTAGCAGTAGACAAGTTTAGTTTTAACTAGTCATTTGTAGAAGACTCATACAAAAGCCTGTGTGCTATTTTTCCAGTGCACAATCCTTGCATCATTCTAAGCATGTGATGCAAACAGAAACAAGAATCTGTAGGTTTAGAGAAGTCTTGACACAACGTGGCCAAATGTACGTGAAGGGGAGCGGACTTTCTAAAGGATCTGTGCATGTTCAACCTGCCTCACCTCTCCGACGTCTGCCTGGTTGCTCTCCTAAAAGAACTGGGAAGTACTTCATCATGAGAGGCAACCAGGGTGTCAGATGGCTGAGCTGGATAAGAGCGTCTGCTAAATGACTAAATGTAAATGTAACCGTGAGCAGCCTGAGGCGTTTGTCTCCCTGTGCTCACCATGTGGACGGTAAACAGGTCCTGACGGTTCAGCATGGGCAGGAAGTAGGACCAGGCCGTGTTCTTGGTCTTCTTGGCGTAGTCAAAGAAGATGTTCACCCTCTGATGGTTCTCCTGTACGGGTCAGATGGCTGAGCGGTCAGGGAGTCGGGCTAACAATCAGAAGGTTGCCGGTTCGATTCCCAGCTGTGCTAAATGATGTTGTGTCCACACACTTCACCTTACTTGCCTCAGGGAGAATGTCCCTGTACTTACTGTAAGTCTGGATAAGAGCGTCTGCTAAATGACTAAATGTAAATGTACAGTTGACAGAGCAGTAAAAGGTATCAACGGTGTGGTTATGAGGGAGAGACTGGCTGTTGTATTCTAATAGAGCAAGAACACAAACAAATGTTTAAATAAAACGAGGTGGAGGAAAAATGCTAAAATCCAGTTAAAACCGATTTGATATCGCTAAAGGGTATATGCTAATTCTCTGATGTCACATTTCCCCTGCGCGGGCTTGTGTGTGTGTGTGTACCTGCAGAGTATCATCAATCAGAGTCAGGATGTACTGGACTGTCTGCTCCTTGGAGATGTGGGCCATCAGGTTAAGAAAGGTCTTTGCACACTGAAAACAAACCAAATGCAAGTGAATATACTGCCGTGGCTTTCTTTCCCTTGAGAGATGTTTTCTACAGGCATCTAAATGTCGGTTATCTGGTAAGCTAAATATGCTAAACAATTTGGTCTTCAGAAACAGTTTCACGTAGCCTAGTAAAGAGAGATGGGCACTATACAAGCTCAAAATAGGGATTACAAGACATTAAATGTGATACCTGATGTCCCTCATTAGTCAGTATGGCCTGTTTCTCATCAGTGTTTGCTACTTCAAACTTCTTGATGAACTCACAGTCCTCCGCTGATATCATCTGACCCCTGGGAAACAAATCACAGAAATTAGGATTTATGAAGAGTCAGAGACAAAGAGCAGTCATCGACTGTTGATTTTCCTCCTTGAGTAGACACATTCACATCAAGTTTGTCAAGCCTAAACAGCAAGGACTAGATCTTTCTCCGGTTACCAATTCCACTTTTATTACCTAGTTTCAAATTATAGCTGCAGTTTACACAACAGCAGCATTCACTCCGGAAATTCCAAAAGTATCGTCACTTCTCATGTGCCAGTCTAAAACCATTCTGAAATACAGCCATGTCTGTTTGATTGACCATCAGGCAGATGAAAGCCTACAATATGAGAACTAGGCATGGTTAACTGACAGGCGAGAGGAACTACCCGTCACGAGACAAGTGACTCACAAGCCAGCCTCTGACTGTCAGTGTAGGAAAAACAATGATGGAGGTGGGCTAGATTGAACTTTTGAAACAAAACCTTGGTGCCTTCTGGTATATGGAATGTGTAGGACTAGGCAAGGCACCCCCTTAACACAAAAGTGAGGCATTTCTTTAGTGGTCTCCACTTCACGCAGCAATCTATTTTGGATTCATGAGGCATGCATTTGGACACCAGGGGCGTAGCCACGGGGTGGCCACGGCCACCATTGTTTTTGTTTTTTTTAAACCTTCCTGGACAGAAATGGTATAAAGCTGAAATAAATGCATTAGTATTTTTTTTTTATAAAGTCGTCTTATATTGGCATTTGTCACTTATACTACAAGCACCATATTCGCAACATGTTGCGACGCCCCCATCAACAGAGCAAGACACAAAACAAGGTACCTGCATTCTGACAGCACTTCAATGGAGACAAGCAGCTAACCACTGGACACCGTTAGAAAACTGCTGCTCTGAGTGATGCAGTGTATGAGTTTTAAAATAGTAGTTTTTGACAATCAAGTTCCCCCCCAAATAAAAGACTGGCCAGAGCTGCCCCCCCCCCCCCCCCCCCCCAGAAATAATGTCTTGGCTACCCCCCTGTTGGACACACAAGTGAGCTTGTACCCAATAACCTACAAATATACCATTTTCATTTCATGTGAAAACATACTTGGCAATAAAAGAGTTTCTGATTCTGAATACAAGAAGTAATGTCAGTGTGTAAGAAATCAAGCTGTGGGTGCTAACATTTACTTACTGAAGGTAGGACTGCCAATTAACCTTGTTGGCGCGAACCTCTGCTGCCTTGGCAGCAATTATATTGGTAGGGACTGCAGCGTCGACAGCACCGCGGATGTCCATCTTGTTGTTACTACTTTGACACGATTATATTTAATAGGTATTCCTGGGCGGATAGGAAAAACGAGTTGGGATTAAATACAGTTTGTATTTCTGAGTATTTGAATATCTTTGAACCTAAATCCATTAGCTCTCATTTAAGCGTTATTTGTAAAGCTCCTCCTATTCGATGTCCTTGCGCACAAACGACGTTTTGAGTAACATACTGTCATGTAGCTAGTTGGCTAACATTATGATGCACCCCTTGCTAACCAGCTCATAGCTTGTCACATCTTGATGCAGCAGTCAAATTAATTACTTGTGGTGCACAACAGACAGTAATATTACATCAATGGCATGTCATTGACTGGCTTTTAAGGCTCACCAACTTTACAAGAAAACTGGCTATATAACGAGCACAAACAATTGTGGGTTATTTCAACCTTTTGATGTTGGTCTGGCTGAGTACTGGTAGTCAACACATTAGAGTAGCCAGCTAGAAAACGCCAGTGCTAGCTCCGTTGCAATGTCATGACGTTTTAAGGAACTGGCTAGCTAGTAAACTGGCTAATGTCAGACAGCAAACTTAGCTAGGCTAGCTACAGTAGCCCGATAGCAGCGACGTTTAGTGGCCTAACACAGCAAAAAATATCCGAACCATACTAGCTTTAAACATTAGCCAATAAGACAGGTTGACTATTATTGAAACACCGACAAATAAATATGTGATTACATTTCGTATACAGGCAGGAGCAACGAAACCCCGTTGCTTTTACTCACCCAGCACCGAAGCTTTCTCAGCTGACAGACTACAACACGACGTCACGATGTCATCACATGATACAGACAGGCAGTCACATGAACATTTTCCATTTGATGCATAAGGAACACTACATCGCTATTAGCTTGTGGATTGTGTACATGTTTTTTATCAATACTTTCGCGGAAATGCACACTAATGCATTATACAATGAACCAGTGTTTTAGCAAAATACTTTCTCTATCTGGAAATTATAGCAGTATATACTGCTCAGTGACATATATCAGTACATTATGTTTAGATGCATCGCGCAATCACCAATCACAGTCCCTTGTGCTGGCAGAGTATATCGCCTAATTAGCATTTAATGAAGATGTCACGTAACATGAATATAGTCTCTCAAATGGATCGAAATGTTAAACCCCAAAGCATGCAAATAATATTAGGAAGATGGTAAATAGAGATTTTATGACTTCAGTCAAACTAGGTCATTAACAGAGATAATTTACATTACAGTACTTGAAATCCCATACAATAATAGTTAAGCCTTCGTTGGGCTAATCCATTGTTTTCATTTCAGAGGATGAAACAAATAAAGTGCAGCCAAGTATGACAGTTACAACAGGTCTGACCTTGAATCCTCTCCCTTCTATTGCTGTCTTAGTCTCTTACCCAACATAAAATAGATAATAATGAGCAGGTTACAGTTGCATAAAACTGACACATCCGAATATTATGACATGTCGTAATACATGCTTTGGGATATTATTGTCAATAAAGTCACCAAATAAATCAGTAGGCTAATGATTGATTACCACTCAACAGAGCAGACCAATTGAAGTGTAATTTGTAATGTAATGTTGTCATTGTACTGTTGATATTGTACTGTACATTGTACTGACATAACAGCCTTCATCTTGTCTTTTCACAAAGACCTTGGAAGACCCCATTGTCACACAGGTCTAATTCTTCTTTTTCTTCTCTTGATTACAAAACACACATATGTTTTAATCCATTGTATTGCTTGTATGGGTGTTGGCGGAGGATTTATCAAGCAGCAGAGCACACATTTGTACAAATGAATATACTCACTGTCATTAGTACCCATCCAACTCACTTGGACACTAAAACCTCCTGCCTTAATCTGTTCTAAGCTGGTGAGATGCACTAAACCACTGTGGAATCAGGATTGCATTCAGTGGGAACACAGCCATAATCCCCTTCTGCCCTCTTCACTGTAAACACTATCTGCCTGGTGGGGTCATTGCACCATTGCATTTGTTCGGACACAATGCTGCAGTTTTTTAAGGCAGTACCGGACAAAAGAAAGAGGGGAACGTAGGTGCCCAACAGTCAGAGTGGATTTTTCATGGTTAAGCACAGTGTCCAGACAAGACATGGGCCTCTGCCCTTAGAGCATGCCATGTGTTAGAGTGGTTAGACGGTGGCATTACTGGCCCTTGTCCGCTTTCCGGAGGGTTCGCCACGCTCCGGTCTTCATGTGGCACAGGGTCCGGAGACTACTTCAGGCCTGTCGGCATGGCGAGGGCTACCAAGTGCCGGGGGCATATGACAACAACCATGATGAGGGCACTGCGGAGGACACGGTGTCCTTTCAGGTAAGGATATAAAATCCGACACTCACTGACTCCCATACATTTTTTTCCTGTGTGCTGTAACATATTGTACACATGTTGAATTTCTATTAGACTAGGTGGTTTACATAAACTGTATTATCATGTTTTATTCCGTTTGCATACATGGACTGTAACATTCAAGTCAACTGCATTCAACCATTACGGTCATTGTTATTTTGTTTTTGTCAGTCAAACAGATAACTACACAAAATACATACTTCTTATTTGTGTATTAATGCTGTATATTCATACATCTTTTTCTTTTGCATGTATTTGAGTATAAAAAGATACTAATTTGAAGTTTGTACATAAAAACTAATATTAACACACACATGTTTATACAGATGTGATTGCTGTGCTCTCACATTGATATTAGTAGATTGTACACCACACTGACATTTGTTTTGAGTAGCCCTGGATTACCAATGTCTAAAAGTGTCTATGACTCCAGCCATTTTCGTTTCTTGTAAGTCCAAACATTATTTATGGCAGCATTTCCTGTCTGAACCCCACTAAGAAGATTAAATACAGTTGACTTGAATGTTATGACCACAAATAGAGGATATACTTAATACATATATACAGTATATATAGAAAGATTTTATGTTGCCACCTTCAACATTATGGAACCACAGCAACAAGATAGGTATCTCCACAAAAGGTTTTAGTTTAGGAAGAACTATTACTTGACTGTTAGCATCTTGACTGTTAGCATCTTGGCTGTTATCATCTTGGCTGTTTGCATTGTGGCATCCAAAAATAGCTGTCTTTGGAACGTGCTCTTCAGTGGTTGGGAGCCTGATTACTTCTAGGTAAATGGATAAATTAAGATTTCCGTTGGCTTTGTGTAGTGAGTAGGGCTGCTTAACTATTTATGGAGGAGTCTTGAGGGTAATCATGAGTTGGATGACTTTCTACTTCTGAACGACAAGGAAGTTGATTTAGGCTTTAGAATTCAGAGTGTTGAAGTCATGTGTCACATGATGGTAAAGGTACCTAACACTCTAAACTAGAGAGGGTACAATTTCTGGGGAAATTGTAGGGTGTGCTTGCTTGCGTCGGTTGCACAGGGGTCCGTTTTTGAATGACATTTTTAAAACTGATATTTCTGTAGGCTATATTTTATATAAAAATGCATACTTATTATTTATAAAGATTACATAGATTTAAAAGCATTTTTTTTGCTGCTCATTTACAACTGAAAATACGAGTGAAGTGTAGAATGAAATAGATCTTCTCATTTCCCCTGCAAAAGGCATCCTCATCGTTGAATCAAAACGAATAAATTTGGCAGACCGGTGTAAAAATTGACCTAATCTCTATGACGTAAACGTCCTTTTAAGTTTTTCCCTTCTCGTGATATTTTAAGGCATTTAGCCTACTCATATTGCATTCATTCATGAATAAAGAACCCCCTTTGAAGATTATTCTACGACGTTACCGGCAGTAGAAGATGGAATCGCGATTCAAACAGTACCATCTGCTAACTGAAAATATGCCCCCCAAAACGTAAATAAGCTTGACATTTATTTAGTGGAAAATCGCTCATTCATAAAAAGCTCACTGGTAGCGATCATTGTCAGTAACAACACAAAATGCGATATAGCCCTGTGTGGAGAAGCTGCCCCGGTAAATTGTACTACTACGGCACAGTACTAGACTACTGCTGTGTTCGTCTTGGTAGCGATTGCGTTGGTTGAATTGGATTTAACGTTCCGTTGTACGGTTTAAGATGAAATTAATTATTTTCATGAACAGATTGACAACGTTTAGGCTGTGGCAATGAAGTTCAGGTTAGTAGTTATATAGACTTTTGATTTAAGTAAGGGGAGTGCCGAACATGTTCTGTCGCCGTTTGACTTCCTAAACAGCTGTGTAGTGTAGATGTTTTTGTAGTGTGTCTCACGTAAGCTACAGCATTGCAGTGAGCTACACTGGTTTGAAACCACAGGTAATGGTAATTTCACCAACAAATCGTTTACTAATGTCAGAATAAATCCTACAACGAAAATGTATATGTGAGGAATGTTTATTTTAACGATTGAAAACAGATAATGCTACATCATAGACCACTGTAGTATGTGTTGCCCGGGCAACACAGGCTAATGTCATGATGCTAATACTTCAGTGAAATAGTAGACAACTGTTTCCGAAAGTAGATGTACTTCCTTAATAATATCAGCTTATACTGTACATTACACATGACAATTGTATGTCATATCACAAAGTAAAATGAGTAAATAGTTATCACCCTGGCCTCTTTGCTTGTGGCGTTTCTGCAGCTGCCTTGCAGTAAAGCTATAGTTAGACTACTAGTAGCTATCCCCCAAGTTAACAGATGCAAAACGAATGTTCTGCTACAGGTAGTCACGCGTGTTTTCGTGACGTTAGGGACGTAGTGACGTTAGTAACGTCAGTGACTGTGACTAGCAAATTAGCCACCGTTAGCTTCACTTTTCACCACAAAAACGCAATTTCTACTTAAACCATGCAACAGAACGTAAATAAAAATACAACCAACGCAATCGCTAACAAGACGAACCTTTTGACACCGCCGTTGTGTATGTAGTCCAAATATTGACTGATCCTTAGGGGGGTGAAAATAAACAATAATAAATAATAATAAATATATACGTGAGATAACAAAGGTTGTGCCCTTGCCGAAGGCAAAGCACACCCAATTATATAGTTTAATAATGCAACTGCTGAAAGTAAATACTTGACCAGCACAAAACAAAAGATGTGGTTTTGACACAACATAAAATTGATCACATGCTTGGTTGTGTCTAAGTTGTCCAAGGGCAGAGACCCAGGTGTCTACTTATTTAAGAATGTGACTTACAAATGCCTACATGTTTCAAAAACCCCCATTCACATCATTCCAGGTTAAAATGACACCGTGTTTGTGTCATTTTAAACTGTGGTACAGTGGTTAAACTGTACTAGGTAACATATGTGGGCACAAACTACCATGATAAGAAAACAACTACATTTGAAATTCAGTGTAGAAATACAACTCCACATGACAACATGACATGTAGTATCATTTTAGCATGGAATTTAGATTTTTCTTTGTGGGAAATAGTTTACTGTCAGTTGTCAGTTTTCATCTCTTGTATCTATTTCCGTGTGCTCAGTTATCTTCTGAGATTCTCAGTCTCTCTCAAGGCTAAGCAGCACTTTAAATACCAATTATGTCTGAAAGGGCTCCTGCTTTTGAATACACTCTCTCAATCAGAACAGGCTTTATTATGGACCACGCTCTAACTGCCTCAGAATACCACTCGGCAAACTTGCTTGCTATCAGAATAAATCTGCGCCTTATCTTCTAACCACTGTAGAACATATGTTGTTTCTGTTGTGTCTAGGACACACTGTGGAATAAATGTCTGTGATCACTGTGAGGACTGTGTGTCAAGTAATCACGGAATGTGTGCGGTTTGTTGCTATGACCAAATACTAGGAATGGGAAAGGGACAACAAGTGACAAAGAGAAGGTCACACACCTCTCTGAGGGACCAAGTGAGTGGTCACTTGGGGTCTGTCCCATTTTTGCAGATCACTTCTACTAATGTGGCACCATCTGAGTGTGAAAATGTATAAACACAGATGCGTCTGTTTGGAATCTGGAGCATATAAAGTAACATTTTGCCATAATCCAGGTTAACTAAATGTCACTGTGCAAATTGTGGATTTCTTCATGTTTGCAATAGAGTCGCTTCTCAGTGAGAGTAACCAACAGAAGCTTCCAGAGACTTCAAGGACAGTTTAGAGTTAGCGCAGATTTGCCCGAGGGCATTTAACTGAAAAATTGAAAGAATAGATAAAAATGTATTCATTAGACTCTTATTCGCCATTATGAGTTATTTTTCCAGCCATAGAAGATTAAATCTGTTAGACCCTAGATTTTGAGCACAGAGTGCCATCTGGTGTTCACGGAACAGTAAGTTGATGCTCACAATGTGACACAATAAAGTAACAGTTTTGTTGTAATCCTCCTGTACATTTTTAAACATCGTCGTGTACACATCGTCGTGACAAAAATAAGCAAGCCTATCGTATTCTCTGCGACACATAAATACAACATATCCTACAAATGACAGTAGGGTATTGTGTCTGTCTAATATGATGGTGACTGAGAAACACCTGTGACTGCGTCGTCTTGTACACAAATCTCTTTTTTTAGTTTCACCTGAAAGGCAATTTCAAAACCAGTGTTACAAGATGATCATACGTTTGACTAACATGTAACTGGATGTAATAACTCATGTGGATGAAATACTATACGTGCATAGATTTTTTGTTTGTTTGTTTTCAGTTTATTTTAACTGTCGTTTCACGCCCCAGACCTGAAAGCAACTGACTTTGGACTGTTGGCAGACTCAGACACAGGAGGTGTATTGCGCAAAGTGCCGTTCAGAACCACGGACAGCGACATTTTCAGACGCATCTATTTCATTTGCATGTCTTCATTCCTGTATGTCAATACATTTCTGTGGTTCGTTCGTTTGAGTTGATGGCTCTCAATAACTAAAATCATCAATAGTGATCATGTGCAGTGACTTAAGTGCCTAAGTAGGCGCTACAGAATCCTGATATTGACCGTCTGTTGAGAGACTTTTAGGTGGAATTTCATTATGGTCTATGAAAAACTTAAACTAGTTTTAATCAAGGGTTAGGGTTTTATTTGTATTTTTGTCTCCTTTCACTGTTTGAGAATATCATCATTACTTAATTGGACTGTTACTTACTAAGATATTCGCTACAGTAAACGCCGAGCTGCAATCAGAGGTGCACAATAAATCTATGACATCTAACAAGGGGTTTTACGCTTCCACTACTACTACTTGGAGACGATACGCATGCGCATTGACACGAAGCAGCCGGTCGGAAAAAAAGCCTTATGCCAACGGATGTAATAGAGGCAAAGAATTACCTCTTCTCTCTGGGCATACATGTTGAAATTGTAAGTATTGGCTACCAATTATGTTTATTTTCACGAACTGTTATTAAGTGAAGTGTGTCAGATCGTTTTCTGGCATCTAAAATCGCATGTCACTATCTGGCTCCAGTGAGCTTCTAACAGATAGCCTATGTCTTTTCGGTGGTTGTCCAGGGTGATGAAGCTGTATGGTAGCTGTTTTTCATGGTGGCACTTTCCCTTGATGAGATGTGCAGTATAAAGCAATGGATTTCATAATGTTTATTCGCACAGGACCACTAATTTACCATTTCATGAACTATCTATTTTCCACCACAATCTACAAAAGAAAAACTATTTAGCTTTAAGCAGTGCTCACATAATAATTTTGCCTGTATAATGAGTACCACCACCTCCACCCCCGTTTTATCCTTTATAGCACATATCGCAATGCATTTTATGTCTGCTTTGAGTAACCTATCCAATCACAGCAGCCGCAAATATGCTTCTTGAGTCGCCACAGTATGGTATACGTAAATCTCTGCGTAACATCCCCCGTTCCCACCTCATATGGATCCATTTTAGAAATGGACAAATCGCTCTGTAAACTGTTCAATGAAATTATGTGATAAAACGATAACGCGGTTGGAGATTCACATGGTGCCTTCAGGTCCCAACCTGCCTGCGCCAAATCGTCTGACATTTCAGCCTAGAGAGGCATCGTTTTTTGTTGGTTGGCTGTATGTTGCCGTGGGTTGAAAGCGACACCCCAGAGGTTGACCACACTATTGCAATATTCTATAGGACACCCTGCTGGTGTCCAAATGACATACAAGGCACTTAAGCCTACATGTGTTGATGATCCATATTGCTGATCAAATCGAAGCTTAAATATATAGTGTACAGTATCTTGGCATAGTAGTAGGCCTACCGGCCCATCCTATTGCCTGTAGCTTACTGTAGGCTTTATTTTTAGTGGAAGAAACCACTGAAACCACTACTGTACCTGATTAATAATTCTATGGCTCTATTTTATTACAATGTGGATCTAAAGTTGCAATGATGGGCAACCTATCCACAAGAAGAGTGTGCCAGCATTCCATTTTATATATGTTACTGGTAGAAAACTATTGCTCTTAGTTAACTATGACTCATAAGCTACATTTGTGATTTGTTTTGATTTGTTACAATTGCAATGTAAGATGCCTAATCTAATTTGTGAGATCGATTGTGGGAGGAAAACGTGCTTAATCATCTAACCCTGTCAAGTTACTTATGTTACCCTCGGGCCTACCATAACCTACTAAGCTAAAGAGGCCAGGAAGGTTTTTAAACAGAGACACTGTAAGTAATTACTTACTGTAATGCCCACACAGCAGATTACTGTACATTGGAACAGTTGTTAATTTATGAAGGGAAGTAATTGCTTGTTGAGTCTAGAGGTTCTAACGCTTATTTGTCCTGGTTGGCACACACTGACTCACCTGGGTCTGGGCAATGGATGAGAGAATTCAAGCTATTGCAAATACTCTCTGGGACCTTCTCATGAGCTTATGCTCCAGTGTCAGCGTGGTCCTCTCTCATCTCTCTCTTTCTGCCTATTTCTATGCAATTATGTGTGTGTCTCTCTCTCTCTCTCTCTCTCTCTCTCTCTCTCTCTCTCTCTCTCTCTCTCTCTCTCTCTCTCTCTCTCTCTCTCTCTCTCTCTGTCTCTCTCTCTCTCTCTCTCTCTCTCTCCTCAGCCCATGGGATCAGAGCGGATGGAGATGCGAAAGCGGCAGATGTCGGTGCAGCAGGAGACGCTGGCGGGGGGCGTTGCACCGGCCCAGCAGGACCAGCAGGGTCAGGGGAACCGAGCCTCCAACGCCTGCTGCTTCTGCTGGTGCTGCTGCTGTAGCTGCTCCTGGTAGGATGTCTTCCTCTCTCCCTCTCTCCCCTCTGTTCCCCTCTCATCTACACAGCACACACCCAGTGGGGGTAACATAACCGCATGCACGGTAGCAGAGCTCCGTTGCTAGGCTACATGCTAGCAGTGTCTTAGCGACATGCCAGCAGTGAAGCCTGCGTGGATCAAGCAACAATCGGAGCGTCTACAGCATCAAAAGCAGTAAAGGAAAAAAATAACAAGCCGTCATTTTGACAGTTGGTCTTAAACCGACTGTTCAAAACACGTTGAGTGAGTGTGGGAAGTGGGGTATTAGTTTGTAGGGGTATGATGTGCTACGTGTACTACCTCTCAGTCTCACTGTTAGGAATGAAGACAGAGAGGAGAGGAACCGGAGGGCCTTGCACGATGTCAAACCTGAGGGGAGCACTGATTGTGATGACAGGTTTGTCACACCATCATACCACATCTTAATGAACCGTAACATGATGAAATGACAGACAAGTTTTACACAAAAAGCCATTCCTATCTAGTTCAGCTTTGGCTCATCGAAAGCCTGACAAGTATACACTCTACACCTAGCCTGTATGTATTTGGCTGAACTATGCCAGACCCTCTGAGTGGTATATGTATGTGTGTGTGTTCTGTAGCCCAATGCCCACTTTGGAAGAGGTGCAATGCTGGGGGCAGTCGTTTGACAAGTTGATGGACTGCCCTGTGGGGAGGAGTGCCTTCCGGCAGTTTCTGCGCACAGAGTTCAGCGAGGAGAACATGCTCTTCTGGCTGGCCTGCGACGAGTTCTGCAAAGAGACCAATAAGAGCACTATTGAGGAGAGAGCTCGGCTTATTTATGAAGACTACATCTCAATCCTTTCACCTAAAGAGGTGTGAACTTGCATGCATACCTCACACAGTTCGATTGAGTTTGATCCTCATGGAGTGGACACTGTTTCTCTTGAATCAACATTATCATAGATGTGAAGAGCAAATATAAATAAATAAAAACGTAACCTGTTCTCTTTGCTTTTGATCCCCAGGTGAGCTTGGACTCCCGGGTGCGAGAGGTGATCAATCGGAACATGCTGGAGCCCAACTCCCACACATTTGATGACGCCCAGCTGCAGATATACACACTAATGCAAAGAGACTCTTACCCTCGCTACATGAACTCCCAAGCCTACAAAAACCTGCTCAACACCCTTTCAGAGCAGTCCCCTGAATCCTAGATAATGACCTGTGACCTTTTCTCTATTTGACCTCTATTATCCTCCCTTTCATTTTGTTTTTTTGTATGTTAGTGTAGAATAAGTGACCAGGGCCTTGGAACCCGGCCCTTCCAGGGATCTGAGTGCTACAGCGATCTACACCTGACAGAAGACTCAGGTTTCAAAAATTTCCCGAGGGCTTAACACCACAAGTACTGCTACAGATCAACATAGCAACTCACTCCAAAGGAATATTACGAAACATTTCTGTCAGATTTATTTGAGAAATAATCTATTTTATTTATGTTTATTTTTTTAATTGTTGTTATTGTTATTTTTTGTATCATTCCTTGGAGGGGAAATTATGCCTAATGTAGGCATTATATCTATCAGTTTGTAAATAGAAAAAAGGAATTGTGGGTAAATATGAGAAATTCCCAGATCTATTTACTGCGTATGAAAATCAGTTCAAGTCATGGCTACATGCTAGCAGTACTTGTAGGCAGCTTTGTGGGGTACATTAGTGTATGATTTACCTTAGTTTCACCTTGATCTCTGTCAGCTCACCTTACAGTTAGGATCCTGAAACACTGACTTGGCAACTCCAGTTCATGTAAGAACTGGATTTTTAATCATGATCGAAATGTTATCAAAAGTTAAGATTGTTAAGAAGTTGTTACACAAAATGCAATATTTTGAGATAAGGAAAAAAACGTTAAAGCTTGTATTAGTTCTAAATGATTTAGACAGCTCACGTAAAAACATAAAAACATTACGATAATCATCATCTTTGTACAATTGAACATTTAGAATTAAAGAAAATAGTATTTTGTTCCTATTGCCATTATTGATATACCAGCAAGACATTTATCAGTTTAAGTATTAAGAAAGTATTTATTCATGCAGTCCAGCGCAGTCTGTGGAACAGCCTGTTCAGCTGGTCGGTAAATGAAATGAGAAAATGCCTTGTAATAAACTACTTATGAGGCTCAATATTATTGATATGATTGCCAAGTTTTAGGAGCCCGATTTATTAGCAAGACTGATTTCTGTATGTAAGTGATTGAAATTCCCCAGGGTCAGATCAGTTTAACATTGACACCAAAGCTACCAAGTAAACTGTGTTCATACATACTTTTTTTTAAATGATTTCTCTGACGAAAATTGGAGTTGCCAAGTGTTGAGATATTTTATGTATCATCTTGTTTTTTTGTTTCATTGTTTTTGTCGCCTCACTCAAAGACAAAATCCTCTCGGGGGAAGTGCCTTGACATTCAGTTTTGTGACATCTCTCTCATGAATGGTATCTTCTGGAGCACCTCTAAGTCAAGTTAACTGATTTGTCATTTTCCTTGGCTGACTAGATTATTGCATGTTTCATCCTCTCCTTCCTTCAAGTGAATACATCAGTACATTTTGGTAGAGCGATCTGTGGAGACAAATGAAAACTCATGCCTTTGTTTGTAAATGGACACTGAAGTTGGGTGATGAATAGGGCAGCGAGGTTGCATCTCAACCTCAGTCTGCCGACGTTTGTGCTTCATGGAGGTAATTCTACTTGTCTTAGGAGTAAACTTACTTGATATGTGCAATTTGAGCTGATGGATTCACCATGTAGATCAACCTCAGACACATTTTAAGCCAATGGTTTGGAGTGATACTGCCTATATATGTTCATTTTCTTGTTTACTATATGAAACGTGTTATTTTGCAGTAAGTTTACGAAAGGAAAACTTTTCAAACAAATAATGTGATAATGTTTACAGTATGTTTTTTTCTGTTTCTTCTCCAAGAAAATAATGATTTGTGGGCATTTTGATTCTTTACGGTAAAAAATAAAGCACAATAATTTCACTGCATTGTCGTTCCTTTTCATTTATAAAACCATTTTTAAAAGTTCAATGGACAAAAAATTTGCCATGAGTTTCAATACAAACATAACAAAATTGACAAAAGTATACTTTCAATAAGATTTTCAATTCAAAATATGTTTCAAATACTGTATTGCTACAACTCACATATTAACATCAAACCAATACAAACCCCCTCGTCTGTGGTCTTGGGTCCATACATGAGACAGCCTCGGCCCACTCCTCAGTACTGGAGTGGATGCACCTGCTAACATCACAAAGGAACAGGCCCAATTGTCTCTTCTGCCGCTTAACCAATGGCAACCCTGCCCACATGAATATGCATGAAAGTACATTTACATTAATGATGCCTCATATTCCATCAACAAATAGAGATCAGTACCTCCTATCTTACTCTTATGCACAAGGTTACTGGAAAGAGTAACATGTCCACATAGTTTTCTTCAATTAATGACAGCAAATTTGTTCAAGTTTGATAGTAAACAATCAAACCCCCTTGAAAAAGTACAAAAGTCAAAACCAATGTCACAAAGACCAAGCATTGTTTAAAAACGTAGGTTACATTACTTTATACCCGTAATGATTTCTCAATACATCAGCAATATATTCAAATTAACCTTATTTGTAAGAAAAGACAACATTTTATTTTATTTAATCCAATGGATTACATTTTATTGGGAAATTAAATAAAACATTGTTGTGAGGGCAAATGAAAACATAGTAGTAAATGTATGTCATAGCTGTCAAAATGTTAAAACTACATATAAAAATTGATGGTAAAAGAAACTGGGAGACAACAAGATTGATCATACTCTGGCTGGGGGGCATCTCTTAAAACAGGACTTGGTATTGACAAGGATCGGGTCTATGAACAAGGTATTCAAATAAAAACGGATGCAATTTGTTTTGTGGCAATTTGTGCACCAGGTACCACAGAATACAAAGTTTCTATATGTTGTAGATACAGAATCCTGGTCCGGGATTTGAGCTACTTCTCTAAATCCAAAGGAAATTCATTTTCTCCTTCAACAGAACTGGGGAACAGAAAAAGAAGAGAAGAACATAAAGGTCATCTTTATATCGACACTTTAAGGAGTGTTTCAAATAACTGTTCCACAATTCTAAAAGGTAAGGACTGAAGACCTGATACATATCGAATGTGATCATTATTAATAATTATACATTTGTATAAAATAAATCAAATAAATACATAATTTACCACACAAGTCAATGTCAAGTGAAATTGAAAAACATACCTTCCATCTATTTCCGCAATCCATACAGAAGACAAACGTGGTCATGGGCTCATCAGCACTGCGCGTCTGGACCTAGAGTGAGCAGGCGCAAACACGGTGGCATCGTCAGTGACTTTCCTCACTTTGCACCAAGAACCACATCACACAACTACAAACTTACAAGCGTTGCAGTAAAACAGGGTCAACTACTCAACATCTCAAATACAACCCACAGAATCGGAAACACAGCCGTCCACTGTATCCTATCACACCGCAGACTGTAGGCAGCACATACCTGAGTGTAGGTGACTGTAGGCAGCCCATACCTGAGTGTAGGTGACTGTAGGCAGCCCATATCTGAGTGTAAGTGACTGTAGGCAGCCCATACCTGAGTGTAGGTGACTGTAGGCAGCCCATACCTGAGTGTAGGTGACTGTAGGCAGCCCATACCTGAGTGTAGGTGACTGTAGGCAGCCCATACCTGTGTGGGTGACTGTAGGCAGCCCATACCTGAGTGTAGGTGACTGTAGGCAGCCCATACCTGAGTGTAGGTGACTGTAGGCAGCCCATACCTGAGTGTAGGTGACTGTAGGCAGACCATACCTGAGTGTAGGTGACTGTAGGCAGCCCATACCTGAGTGTAGGTGACTGTAGGCAGCCCATACCTGTGTGGGTGACTGTAGGCAGCCCATACCTGAGTGTAGGTGACTGTAGACAGCCCATACCTGAGTGTAGGTGACTGTAGGCAGCCCATACCTGTGTGGGTGACTGTAGGCAGCCCATACCTGAGTGTAGGTGACTGTAGGCAGCCCATACCTGAGTGTAGGTGACTGTAGGCAGCCCATACCTGTGTGGGTGACTGTAGGCAGCCCATACCTGAGTGTAGGTGACTGTAGGCAGCCCATACCTGAGTGTAGGTGACTGTAGGCAGCCCATACCTGTGTGGGTGACTGTAGGCAGCCCATACCTGAGTGTAAGTGACTGTAGGCAGCCCATACCTGAGTGTAGGTACACCTCTTCTGCTTGCACTTCCCACAGGTGAACAGGTCTGTCTGGGTGCCACTGGTCGTGGCCAGCTGGTGGTCCCTTACGGCGTCTTTGGTCTGCTTCTTCCTCATCTCTTTCAGCTCGTCACTGGCCATTTCCTTTAAAGGCACATTTATAATATTGACTGTTAGGTACGTGTTTTTTTTATCGTTGTGACTGCTGTGAGAGGGGGCGATGATGCTCGAGGGCAATGAGCAACAAATGGGAAAACCTGGAAGAGGATTCATAGTGAAAATATGGTGTCAGATGGCTGAGTGGTTAGGGAATCGGGCTATTAATCAGAAGGTTGCCAGTTTGATTCCCGGCCGTGCTAAATGGCGTTGTGTCCTTGGGCAAGGCACTTCACCCTACTTTCCTCGGGGGAATGTCCCTGTACTTACTGTAAGTCGCTCTGGATAAGAGCATCTGCTAAATGACTAAATGTATGTAAATGTATGTAATGTAAAATAAGGAGGTTGGACAGTTTAGTCTGTAAGGCCCAGTGGTCTCCAACCATGTTCCTGGACAGCTACCTGCCTGTAGCTTATTGCTCCAAACACAGTTTTAACTAACATGATTCAACACATCAACCAGCTAATTATTAGAATCAGGTGTGCTGGAAGCAAAAACCTACAGGAAGACAGTTCTCCAGGAACAGGGTTGAAGACATTCACATTTACATTTAGTCATTTAGCAGACGCTCTTATCCAGAGCGACTTACAGTAAGTACAGGGACATTCCCCCGAGGCAAGTAGGGTGAAGTGCCTTGCCCAAGGACACAACGTCAATTTGCACGTCCGGGAATCGAACTGGCAACCTTCAGATTACAAGCCCGATTCCCTAACCGCTCAGCCACCTGACTCCCTAAGACCCATTCCATTTGTTCCAAGGACAGGCCTGTTGTTTGGGAGAGGCCAAAGCTGGGAGGCCTGCATCTCAGTCCCACCTCTGCGATCATCTTGGCCATGCGTTCCGGGGGCACGTTCCCGCACAGCACCGTCTTCCTCAGGTTCGGGTTCTTCACGTCCTTCAGGTTGGAGATCCGGCTCCGCACCCTGTTCTTGTATTTCATGTCGGTGTTCTTGAACTCGTGGAAGATGCGTGCCGGTTGGTTAAGGAACTCACGTCTTCGTCGGGTGACAGCACTGCATCGACCGCACCAAAAGCAGGGTATCTCTTCTATATAATATGTATAAATTATATGTTTTCCATGCCATCCGTGCCATACAGATGACCTCAGGGAGTTAGTGTTATATAACTAACTTAACTGTGACATTAAGTGTATGAGTTCAGTCACAGTTAACTAAAGGTAAGTAATAGTAAACATAAAGGATATATTCCTCAATCTGAGCCCCAAGTTCATCGCAGTCGGCACCAATAGCAATATAGTCATCTGCAGAAGATCAAGAAAATACGGTGAACAATAATGTATATATATTACAGAGTAATAAAATGACAACCAGCATTGGTCATCCAATGCCAAGTGCACCACTGAAACAGCAAATGCATACTAACATATACAAAAAGTATAAGTGCAGCCAGGACTAAACTCACTCAGTATCAGATAGATCATTGAGGGATGATGATTTTGTGGCTTTTACCTCCGGTCTGCAGTGCATTGGACAGCATCTCCCTGCATTTAATTCTGACTGAGTCCGATGTACCGGGTGCCCGAGGGAAGGTTGAGATGAGTGTGTTGGTGTTGAGGTCGACAGGCTCACTCTTACTGCTGGAGTTACTGCTGGAGCTGATGACAGGTACAGAACAGCCGTCTTACTGAACTCATACATTCACATTTTGTCATTTAGCAGATGCTCTTATCCAGAGCGACTTACAGTAAGTACAGGGACATTCCCCCCGAGGCAAGTAGGGTGAAGTGCCTTGTGCCCAACGTCATTTGGCACGGCTGGGAATCGAACTGGCAACCTTCAGATTGCTAGCCCGACTCCCTTACCGCTCAGCCAACTGACTCATACAAATGAGGTTTGTCACACGGTTGCTGGTATTATAATTCAGCTTTCTTTATCATCACCTTTCTTCTTTGGGCTCTGGACTCCCTTGTGAAGGAGAGACGACAGGCATTGTGGAGTCTTTCCTCTTGTCCTCTGTGGATTTGTCTCCGCCCCCAGGCTCATCTGGATACCAAGGAAAACACAGTGTCAGGTAATCGATGGCTGTGTGTGCAGATGGTAAACAAATCAGTATGCCAAATAGGAATCCTGAACTTTTTCACATTTAAAAGCTCTTCAGCGAATTACGCAAGCTCACACTATCACTAACCCAAAAGCTTCTTCCAGGACTTGATCAGCGCCTTGGCTAGAGATGTCACCTCGTCGTCGGTGCTCTGCTTGCGTATGGCGTTCACAGACATCCCAATTCTGGTGGACTGTGGAGAGAGATGTGGCTTCAGTGCTTCAACACCTCTACACACAGTGTGGATGAGAGGCTAGAGGAGGAGCTAGCAAAGATACCTGAAGCAGTTCGAGAGTCATGGGTACGCTCCTAAGCTCCTTCAGTAGATCCAATGCCCCAGACTGTAAAAACCATAAAGTAAACCACAAATGGTTAATATAAAAGTGCTGGTAGGACTGGGACATTCATTGTTAACAGACACCGCACAAGTTGCTGTTTCGATAGTTTTATGCTACCGGAGTCATCCGATACAACTAGCTCATCATTATCGACCAGTTTAGATAAGAAAAGTTTCGTTTCCTATTACCTAGCACTAGCTACTAAGTTAACGAATAGGCTATTTCCCCATAATCACAAGACAAGGTTGCTAATAGCTATAGTAATTCCAGACTTTTTGGAGGAATACCTGGTGCCCATTGATAAATCTTATTTTAGGTACATCACAAGATACACCACTTGGGGTCCTTGGCCACCTAGCTAGCTAAAAAAAATGCTACAATCACAGGTTATTTGATACCTAACTGATTGGTTTATCCTGACGTAAGTGATTAGTAAACATCGTTCGACTGTTGTTGTTAGCCCTACTAGCTAGCTAGCGAATTAGCTAGGCTGGTGCAAATGATCTAGGTACAGTAGCTACTGTACTCGTACAACCTTCAACTGCCTATACTAATGTCTGAAAGTGTATCCTAAAACAATGTCAGCATAGCTGTACTCACTACAGTATTTTGGAACTAAATATATTAAGATAGCTAAATAGACAGATAGGTAGGCTAACATTACAACAGTTCTCACAGCCGTGTATATAGTTAGTGCTAACTCTAGCTATCTTAGAAGTAGGGGCTATATGTCTTGGGCTAGCGGCATGTTAGCTAGCTAGGCTAGCTACATAGACAAACCACCATCACAGGCAGTGGAAATTCATTCATGTCAGAACACCTCACCCCGCTTTTCTTCTGCGCCATTTTATCCATCTTTTTGGCGATTCTAATGATCTCATCTTCTTCTTTCTTTCCCATTCCGAACGATTTGATATAAAACGTGTAAAATACAACTGGAAAATATTGTGTCTTCGACAAAGACCAGTGGACGACAGCGGTGCTTGGCGGACAGAAACTGATCATACACCGACCTATTGTGCAACAGACCCAACTAGTGGATTGCAGAGTTTACAGATCAAGATTTAATCGAGGTTCGAACAGTATGTATCATATAATTATTTCAGAATCGGAAGTTGTCTCTTTTTACTGATTATTGAGGAATGTATTGATACTGCAACATCAGTCTATCACCAAATGTTAGTCTGACTTTCATAGTTTTACAACATTGAAAGTGTCAGGTGGGGAGTCAGGTGGCTGAGCGGTGAGGGAATCGGGCTAGTAATCCGAAGGTTGCCAGTTCGATTCCCGGTCATGCCAACTGACGTTGTGTCCTTGGGCAAGGCACTTCACCCTACTTGCCTCGGGGGAATGTCTCTGTACTTACTGTAAGTCGCTCTGGATAAGAGCGTCTGCTAAATGACTAAATGTAAAATGTAATGTAAATGTAAGTGAAAACTGATTTGCAGGCAAATGATCAACAGGTCAACAGCCGGAACAGATTAACCAGCTGAACACAACTATGGGGACGCTACTCCAGTGACTCGATACGCCAGCGCAGCCCGACGTGGGATTTCTTGAGGAGGAACGGCCGGCGCCACCCTTACACAGGGAGCACCGAATAGCTCTACCGGAGAGATATGGCGGCTCACCGGAGGTAGAGGTTTCCTTCTGCAATGCGCGTTATACCTCTCACAGGACTCCGGTCAGTCTCGTTCCGAGACAGCAAGGGTGGCTTTCCTCATTTCTTTACTGACTGGCAAAGCGCTTGAGTGGGCAACGGCTGTATGGGAACAACAGTAATACTACCATCTTGGTTATAGTGGATCGGTTTTCTAAGTCTTGTTGTCTTGTGCCCCTACCTGGCATCCCCACTGCTTTCCATACAGCGGAGGCGCTGTTCAAGCATGTGTTCCGACATTACGGCTTACCAGAGGATATAGTGACAGACCGAGGACCACAATTCACCTCTCAGGTATGGAGAGCATTCATGGAGAGGCTCGGGGTCACAGTGAGTTTGACTTCAGGCTACCATCCACAAGCCAACGGGCAGGTCGAAAGGCTTAACCAAGAGTTGGGGCGTCATCTCCGCAGCTACTGCGGAGACCGCCAAGGGGACTGGTGTCAGTTTCTACCATGGGCGTAGTACGCTTAAAACTCCTTAAGGCACTCGTCCTCTGGTCTCACGCCTTTTCAGTGTGTTCTCGGTTACCAACCCCCCCTGTTTCCCTGGAACGAGGCACTCGAGAACGTCCCCGCAGTCAACGAGTGGTTCGAGAAGTGGTCGCGTCTGGACTGAGACTCGTCGCCATTTGGAACGGGCCAAGGAGAAGCAAAAGGCTCAGGCAGACAGACATCGCCGGGCGGCACCCGTCTATCATCCTGGACAGAGAGTATGGCTCTCCACCAGGGATATAAAGCTACGACTTCCCTGCAGAAAGCTGAGCCCCCGGTTCATCGGACCGTTCCGGATCCTGAAGAGGATCAACAGGGTGACTTACAGACTCCAATTGCCGGCGCAGTATCGCATCTCACCCTCTTTTCATGTCTCCCTCCTTAGGCCCATGGTTCGAGGTCCGCTCCAGGTGTCTGATCCCTCCGGATCGGACAACCCTCCGCCTGCTATCATGGTGGATGGGTTCCCGGCGCACATTGTCAGGGAGTTGATCGACTCACGCAGGAGAGGGGGGCGTCTGCAGTACTTGGTGGATTGGGAGGGTTATGGCCCAGAGGAGAGGTCCTGGGAGGCCGCGGTGGACGTTCTGGACCCGTTGATGGTGTCGGAGTTTCATCAGCGCTGACCTGATCGACCGGCGCCACGCCCGCGGGGTCGTACGTGCCGGCGGTTGGAGCAGGCATCTGGAGATGCCCCTCAAATGGGGGGTACTGTCACGGAGCGCACGGCGACGGTGCGCCGGTCTGCGTCACCGGAGTTCTAGTGCGCACCTGTTTTATGTTGGGACTAATTAGGACGGCTATATAAGCCGAGATGTTTCCCACTTCGTTGTGGAGTCTTATTCTTTCATGTTATGGCCGTGTGGCGTCGGACCTTGTTTCCTGACCTTTGTTTTTGTTAAACCTTGTTTATTCCAAGTAAAGACCTCGTGCACTTTCGTCCCAAAGACGCTGACTCCTTGTCTGCTTTACCACAATATCAAATGCAGTCTTATTTTGAACAATCCCACAGGGTACAGTAAGCTACACTATAAATGTAAACTCAATCACAAATACACTTAAAAAGGCCTGCTGCCTACCTAATGACCTGTCTAATCTGACGACAGATAAGGTCCAGATGTGAATAATACGCCAGTCTTTTACACTGAGATCACAAAGGGAACATATTTCCCTGGAAGCCTGAGAAAAGTGGTTCCCCCTCTGTATGTTAAGGTATGGCCCTTTATAAAGCAATACATGAAAAACCATACGATGGCTAAGCGGTTAAGGAGTCGGGCTATTAATCAGAAGGTTGCCGGTTTGAATCCTGGCTGGGAAAAAATGACATTGTGTCCTTGGGCAATGCACTTCACCCTACTTGCCTCGGGGAGAATTTCCCTGTACTTACTGTAAATCACTCTGGATAAGAGCGTCTGCTAAATGACTACATGTAAATGTAATGTATAACAATGTCAAAGCCCATACTTCTTTACTTCAACTGAAAGTGAAAAGGTGTAGACAGCACTTCAACCTTCTTTTCAAACATGGGTATCTGTCCTTCTACTTGATTGAAGGATGTGTGTACTTTTGAACTCTCTGCTAGGATCTAGGCTTCTCTAGAATTTAGCCTGCAGCACTGTGGGTGGGACTTGTCACAGTGTGACTGAGAAAGGCTTTGCAACACAGAGGGTGTTGGAACTAAAGACATTACAAAGACCAAGTTCCCGTGGGTATCCAGAACACTCTATTGTATTGTTTAGATTATAGTCAAGAATAGTCAGAAGCATCCTGAAATATAACGTAGCAAATAAGAGGATTCAATTTAAGCCATGAGAAGAAAAGTTATTTCGGATTTGGAAAACTAAGCATACTTGGTTCCACACACCTGCTGTGCTTGATAATTTGTCTGACAATGTCACTATATTGACACATAGTATAGGCTAGTAGAATTACAGCCTACTGTCTGTTAGGAGGCGAAACAAATTCTCTCCTTAGACCCTCTACTCTAACCCATAGCTTGCTCACACTGTCAGCAAGTACTGTAAGTAAAAGCTCTCTCCTAATCCTTATTAGGCCAAGACTCTTCAAATCTGATTACTGGGCTGCTAGGAAATTAGACACAGCCTTCACAAACGCTACACAGCCTTCTCCACCTGTTTTATCTCTAGTCTTTCGCTATATAAACTCTTTGACAGGTATGACTTTAATCCGCTCCTCTAACATAGAACTAATCTCATACTTCTCACACACGTTCTTATTATAGTTTTTTTCTCCCATCCTCTTAAATAGCTTATAGGAAATGCAATAGATGAACATGGTTGTGTTATTGAATTGCTGTACCGCGATGTGTTTATGCTATCATTAGGACTACTTCATCGAGAAAAGATATTCAGTGCCCCTTTGAGTCATTTCCTTCCCCCCCCCCACGTTACCTTACCTTGATATGCTGATTAACTGTGAGCAAAGATTAAGCAAATTGCCTGTGATGTCGCATGTCCCCAGAATAGCCTTGCGAATGCTGTTGAGCAGCTTTGACCAATGCAGCCGTGCACTGGATTTGCTCTTTTGCCCTTTCTACCAACTCATTGAAAATGTGAAATCAGGTAAGTTACATTTATATTTAAATTTGTATTTTACTTATCACCAGGGCGTGCCTGGGTTGGTCGATCATTGGTGTGGTGTTGTTTAGAGAACATTCTTTGTATCGAGCACTAGAGTAACCTGTTAAGTTAATGTTTACTGTCAGCAGGCACTCTGTGACAAATAATGCATTGGTAGACTATGCTGTGTCCGTTTTCATCTTATCTGATGTTCTTAAGAACAGATTGTGTACTAGGGGGTATTGTTGACATTGTATACAATTTTATGAATGGATTGTATGAATCCATCTTCATCCCATTACAAATGATAAGAAATATTAAAATAATTGTACAGCTACATTCAGTGTATTGTATACTTTCATTGTGTATCTGTTTTGTAAACCTTAAAACACTTCCAAAAGGTTTTTTGAATGTGAAACAACTGTATAGCTTAATTGTAAAGAATGATTATTCCATTGATATTTATTATCTATAAAAGTCTTTGATTTCTAGACAATTACACAAGATTACCCTTTGAAGAGACTTAACTTTGGATTGTCTGTTGTGTTGATGTGATCCTTTCTAACCTGCTGGTTCTAAGAATCTTCAGAACAGTCTTTTAGCACCACAGGGAACTAATCCCTTTCCAGCAGGTGCAGTTTTGGAACAAGGATCATATACTAGTGACCGATACATTCAGTGTCAAATCTACTTTGCCAAGCACCACTGCATGCCACAAGTTACGTTTACTGAACAGCAAGACAACAAGCACAAGTCCAAGTTGACTACCACCTCTCATGCTGATTACATCAACCTGACATGATTATGTAGGTCAAATGAAAGTGAATTATTCTCTCTCTTTTGTCTCCATAGCCAATCCGAAGACAACATGAGTAACACACCCCTGCAAGACCTGCCCTTACAGGGTGTGTCCTCAGCAAGTGTCCAGACCGTGACCTCCAGGACCCTCCTCCAGCCCACCACAGACCCTTCTGCCTCCAGAAGAGTCAGCTTCTACAGGAGTGGGGACACTCAGTTTGGTGGGCATCACATGGTCATCAATGGCCGCACCTTCAAGACCTTCGATGCCCTTTTGGACACTTTGTCCAAGAAAGTGCCTTTGCCCTTCGGGGTGCGCACCATCACGACACCGCGTGGGACGCACCCTGTGAGGACTCTGGAAGACCTCCATGACGGTGGGTCCTACGTATGTTCCGATCAGAAGCGGGTCAAGCCCCTCAACCTCGACGTGGTCAACCGGAGGCAGGTGCCTTGGAACACGACAAGGCTGGTGAGTGCTGGCCGGAGAAAGCAGAGGGGTGTCCCCGCAGTGCCACCGGGGAGAAGGAACAAAGAGGTTAACAGGCCGTCTAGGATGGCCGAGAGCAGGCTGGCCGTGCGGACACCAAAGAGACTTGTGGTCTTCAAGAATAGGGACCCTAATGTCTGGCGCACCATCATGTTGCATAAGAGAACTGCCCCTTCCTTCGACGCCTTGTTGGATTACCTTTCTCAGGTTCTGCAGTTCCGTGTCGTCAAGCTATACACATCAGATGGCAGGAGGGTAAGTGTTTTGAGCTAGAATGATTTTCTGGGAACGTAAGTCTGTTATCAGTACAGATAAGATTGTTGTCAGAAAACGTACCTTAAAATGAAGTCAATAGGTGTACCGTCGATCAACATTAAGAAGCTATTGGCTTGACAGCGTGTCACTATCAGTTTGTCTTGGCCCTAAATCATAAACCTCAACTCCCTTTTTCCTGAGTTCGGACTAGGTCAAGGATAGAGGATTGGTCAGTTGCGTGCCTGGTGCAGCATTCTACAAATAGACTCTCCTGGCACAAGCCTCCACAGCTCGTCAGACTGACTGAGACATTTGCGAAAACATCAGATGTGTTTGATAGTTTAGTATTTCACAATTCATTGTACAACTAATTGTACAGTATCAGGAAAGATGCACAAAACCCTATCTGAGCTTCTAAATGAATAATGCATGAACTCGTCTTCTTGTTACAAAAATTTTAAGAAAATATTTTGCGGAAGACATGTTTAAGGATTGAAAAACTATTAAAAACACAAAGAATATTACCTAATGACATGGCCAAGTATAACTTAAGGTTATTAGGGTTAGTGACTGTACTTGATCTCCTTATGTCTTCATTTGGTTCCTTCAAAATGTTTTTACCCTGTGAGCCGGGGATGGTTAAGGATCAGTCTTCTCATATTGCAGGTTGACGGTCTCCCTGGACTCATTCTATGCTCCGGGGTGATTGTTGCATCAGGCAATGAGCCCTTCAGACCTGGAAACTACGATCCTCAGAGATCCTCACAGATGGCCCAGCGGAGCAACTCAGAGTCAGTGGAAGCCTCCAGGTTGCAGCCCCTGACTTGTAAGTGTGAGCTCGCCTGTGCCGTAATCACGCAGTGAAAAAAAATGACGAACGCTGTGGCCCTGGATCCCAGTCCGACGCTCTGTGTCATCTGTCGCTCTGTCTCGCTCTCTTTTGCAGACAAAAATAGATCGTCCTCCAGCGGAACAAGGTCGAGAAATTTCTCCTTGTCGTCAGAGAGATACGTTGTGAATCAGATAAACAAGTCGTCGAACGGAAGTTCCAACGGCCATCGAGCTCAGCGGTCAATCGAGGCAGACATCGACCACCGCGGTCAGGGGTCAGTGGACATGGAGACCTGTGCAGGGCCAGAGAGCAGACAGCACACCTCCATCGTGCCGCAGGACGACGACATCGAGAAGTCCTTCCGGGTCAACGAAGACGGCAGCATGACCGTGGAGATGAAGGTCCGACTGACCATCAAGGAGGAGGAGATGATCCACTGGACGACCACTCTAAGCCGCTCCAGCCTCAGCAACCACCAGAGGACACTGTGTGCTTCCAAGTCCGGCTCGGTCAACAGCTCCCCTGACTCCAACGACGCCCTGCCCAAAGACTCCACGGCCGCCAGTGAGGACGGGGAAGACGAAACCAAAGAGGACAACCGTCCGACCAGGACAGCAAAGGGGGTGGCCTTCGCTAAGGAGGGAGGCTACGACAAATGCACGGTGGCGGCCGTGGGCGGGCCCAACTCGAGGAGGACCCCGACGCCGGGCATCAGCAACGCGAGGAGGAAGAGAGCCTCGGTGGAGAGTGTGAAGGTGGTGACCGAGAACGGAATTCAAGAGAGCACCACGGGCACCTACTCTTACACGGAGAGGAACGCAGATGGGGAGATGACAGAGGGGTACTGTGTGGTCAGACAGAACACCAGCAGCAGCAGGCCGGTGCCCAAGCCCAGACAAACGGGGTCGGCGGGGCCCAGATGTAACGGCTCTCAGTCCCCCCTCAAGTCGTCGGGGGTCGCTGAGGTACTCCAGATACAGGGGGATGGGATGGAGATCACGGAGACCGTGATGCACATTTACGAGGGGCAGGGCTGCTACGACAACTATTTTGCGAATTCCCAGTATTCCATGGAGGGAGGGCCTGAGAACATGCCCCGGAGTAAACCAGCATCCACAGACTCTGGGCCACGTTCATCCAGCAATGATGTGGATTTCACCAGGCAGTCCTCCAGCACCGACTCACAGCACAGAGGGAGAGAGGAAATCTTGTCTTTGTCATCGGAGCCCATGTCTCCCTTACAAAAAATGTGCAATAACCTCTCCCCTTTTACTGACAATGAGGCCCACACCATGGCAGGCTCACGGACACGTTCTCCTCCCAAGGACACGGAATGCCTGAAGTCAGGGTCAGAAGAGACCCCAGGTAAAGTAGAGAAGAAAAAGAAGACAGTTAAGATGAAACCAAAGCTGAAGAGTCCAACTTCAACGACCAGCTCGGATAAGAAACAAAAGGACAACGTAGCAAGCTCTTCAAAGAGTACCAAAACGAATTCCTCACCCGACAAGAGTAGTACCTCAGGAAAGAAAAGTGGGACTGGAACAGAAAGTGATAAAAACCTTCAGAACGGTCCTAAAACTGAAAAAGTTAAGAAAAAACACAAAGCAAGTGGAGTTGAAACTACCACCACGAAAAATAAAGGTTTGGCACTAAACATAGACAACGTGAATGGGACGTCTTCTAAAAAACAGCTAAATATGAATAAAAAAGGAGCTAGGGATAGCTTACTTAATGTAAATACACCCGATTCAGGAGTAGTGAGACCCGCAATGAAGAAGAACATGTTAAACATTTTATCTCCCAAACACCTTGGACAGGGCAAAAAGAAAATCACAAAGCAGAAGTCCATGAACGAGAACAGACTAGCATCTCCAAAACTGAATTCAGAGTTGAGTGAGAGTGTATCCATGCCCGCCCTTCCCTCTGCACCATCAGATGCCCAAGAGTATGTGGAAAACTGGCTTCAGAAAATCACTGCAGAGCCTGTGCCCTACGCAGAAGAGGTAGCCTCAGCCGAACCCGAGCACGGAACTAAAGTTATTTTCCAAATAGGTGCCGAGTCGGAGTCAGAAGTTAAGGCCGAAGAAGGGCAAGATTCCACAGGAGATGGATGTCTTCCACACAAAGAAATTCATAAATCCATGTCCTGTTTATCGGTTCCCGTTGCCTATGAGGCACCACCCTCAGATTTACTAAATACACAGGCTGCACAGAGAAAGGGGCTTTGTATTTCAATGCCAAGCGTCCGAATAGACCCCAAAGAACAAGAAAGCCGACTGAGGATGCACAAATCAGCGGCGGCCATCGTAGTAGAGCGCGAATCCCCTCCCACGACCAACCACCTGAGCCCCACGGCGACAATAAGACCTGTCTTACGACAGCTTTGTTCATCCATCCAGTCCTTAAGAAGGGCCTCTGGGCCTGACAACCTCACCAGCCTGGAGAAGTCCCACAGCGTGCCTGACTTCTCATCGCAGGTGCCGTCGGTGTTCGGATCTCCATCGAAAGCTCTCCTCTCGTTCCTGTCTGTGAGGACCCTCCGAGAGAGCTTGAAGGGCGACTCCTACGCGGGCAACTCACGAAGCGGCTCGGAGGCCCTGCTGGTGATGGAATCCCTGCAGAAGATTTCCGCCATCGGTGACGAGGAGGAGCTGAGAGCGAGCCTCTCGGAGCTCCAGAGCAGGACCTCCTGTCAGTTGAGGCAAAGCTGGAAGGACTTCCAGGAGCAGCGCGACATGCTTGAAAGCCAACCTCTTTCTCCCAAGTTTTCGGAGCAAGAATTCGCCCTGGACGTGGCCTCTGAAGTTGGCGAGGATCACAGCAGTCACATGTTTGACATGGAGCAGCTCATGGAGGAGCTGGATATGCCCCAAGAACTCAGAGAGCAGCTGTCAACCTTGGTTGGGGCCGGGCCAAAAATGTACCCTCAATATGAGACTGACGTGAGCTGCGCTGAAACTCTGAAAAACAGACGTCACTCTGACTCGGAGGAAGATCTGGAATTATTTGCTGGGGAACGCAATAAGGCATCAGAGGTCGAGGCAGGGCCTGAGGACAGTCATGTAGGCCGGGCTGTACAGGAGGAGGAGGGAAGGGAGCGTAGCAGTGTTGAGCCTGAGGAGGGCGAAAATCCACACAACGTTCATGAGGATTTGGTTGAGAAAGAGGCAGGTGACACTGAAACAGTGCAACATTCAGAACATCACACAGAGTCTGATGAAGGTGGATTAACAGAAGCTGACAGGACAGAATCAAACAGAGAAGAAAGAGCTGACTGCAGATCCACGACAGCAGATCGACAAGAGAAACTGTCTCTGAAGTCGGGTTCAGACCAGGGCAAGTCAGATGCAGAAGTAGGTAGTTTAGCTGAAGCTGTACAATCAGGTGAGGAAGATACTGGTCACCTAGAACCAGAGCACCCAGCTAAACAGTCAGAAGATGACGTCAATGTCTGTGACTCAGCCGGATCTGAGCGTGAGGAGGAGAAAGAGGTGGAGGAGACCCAGGAAGAGGGAGAGGACGGAGATGGAAACACGGAACATGGAGATGAGGGAGAGGGGGGTGAAGGCGTGGAGCAGGAAAGAGTTGAGGAAGATGAAGATTTGGTGGTGGAGACAGATGAGGTGGAGGACATGGAGCAACTGCAGGTGGAGGCAGAGGAAGAGGTGAATCAGATGGAAGAGGATGAGGACAAGGAGGAAGTGCAAAGTGACGGGGAGGACATGCTTAGGGGAATAGTGGAGGAGGAAGAAGTGGCAAAGGAGATAGAGGAGGATGAAGACAGGGAGGAAGAAGGGAACATGGAGGAAGATGAGGAAATGCTGGGGGGCAGGAGCGATGCGGAGGAGAGGGGAGAGAGATGGGATGATGAGGAAGAGAGAGACGAGAAGAGGGTGGATGAGGAAGAGATTGAGGAGGAAGGGGAGGAAGAGAGAGACGAGAAGAGGGTGGATGAGGAAGAGAGTGAAGAGAAGAGAGAGGAAGAGGAAGAGAGTGAGGAGGAAGTGGGGGAAGAGAGAGAAGAGACGGGAGAGATTGAGGAGGAAGGAGTGGAGGAAAAGGAGGCGGAAGAGAAGAGGCAGGAAGAGGATGAGGAGGTGCCAGAGACAGGGAGCGAAGTCGAGGACGGGGAGGAGACATGGGAGGATGAGGACGTTAAAGAAGAGGACGTGGATGACACGCGGGAGAAGGTGGGGGATGAGGATGAGAGAGGGGAGGATGAAGGAGAGAATGTAGAGGAAGTGGATGAAACACAGGAGAAGGATGGGGAGGAGGACGAGAGAGGGGAGGATGAAGGAGAGAATGTAGAGGAAGTGGATGAAACACAGGAGAAGGATGGGGAGGAGGACGAGAGAGGGGAGGATGAAGGAGAGAATGTAGATGAAGAAGAGACGCAGGAGGATAGACTAGAGGTACATGAGAGGGAGGAGGATGAGGAAGAGGAGGAAGAGGAGAGGGAAGGGGGACAGAGCGAAGGAGAAGAGAGGGGAGACGAATGTGAGGATGAGGAAAAAGAGCAAGGGGAGCACGAGGAAGAGATACAAGACAACGAGGAGGACGAGGAAGAGAGGGATGAGGAGCACAGATGTTCAGCTGAATCTGATGTTGAGAATTTAGTCAAAGCACGCACCATTACAAAGATACTCGAAGAGGCCACTTACATGGAAGAGAAGAGTAGCTGTGAAGAGAGTAAAAATAGCATCGAAGAGGCAGAGACAAATATATCTAAAGATGGAGATTTGAATTCAGGTTCAAACAACTCATCACTTGAGATCAAAGAATTGGATGGACAGGGCACGGACACGGCGAATGAGCTGAAAACGGAAGGAGAGGAAGATGAAGAGGATGATAAAGAGCGCAACCACAGTACTTTACCTCACCCGGTGGAGATATCACAGGAACTGCTTGACTTTGTCAACTCTGCCCTGATGTCATCCTCCCTGACCTTTACATATGACTCCAAAGGCAATATCCGAATTGAACCCGATAGTGCCCGTATTGTACCAACAAAAGAAATTCTCATTCCCAAAAAGAGAGAGGATAGTCAATATGGGAAAAAACGTCTTCCAAGTCCCAACACGTCCGATCTTTCTGATTACAGACCGGAGACCTCAGAGAGCGGAGGGTACAAGTCCCAGGTGTCTACAGACCTCTCTACCGAGAGCGGAGAGGAAGACTCGGAGGCCCACTCTTCTGTCCGAGGAAAACATACATTCAATACTTCTAATGGAGGCCTGAACAGGGAGCTCACACCCTCTAAAGTATCTACAGGAAGTAAAGCGGAAATATTTAATCCCAGACTAAAAAGTGGAGGGAGTTTTACCTCTTATGACTCTAACCCTAGAGCCTCAGCTGAAGACTTGTCCTATTACAGTGCTGGAAGCTCATCCAAACCTGACCCAGAGCCTGTGCGGAGCATCCCTTTACAAACAGACGTTGAGTCTGGTGATGGGGTTCTGATAGACCAGGGCAGGTGGCTCCTCAAAGAGAACCACCTCATCCGCAAATCCCCTCCCGTCTCCACGGGGATGTACAGCAATCTAGACAACACGTCGGGAGACACGGCTCGAAGCAATTCGAGCGAGGACCTTCCTCACAACCACTGTGCGAACCAACATTCTGCGCTTGCTGTCCTCTCGTCCTCGGAGCTGGAGGAGATGGCTAAGCCCGCCACTCCCAACTGCTCCTACTACAACTTGCCCCACGGCAGCGACTCGGACCCTTTCCAGGACAACCTCAGCGTCGGCAGTGGGAGGGTCGAGTCCCGGATGAAAAGAGATGTCAGGGTGTCGCCGACCATCGACACCTCCAAGACGTGGGTGAAGAAGAACGGCAGCATGTCGTCGTTTGCGTCCGTGGAGTTCAAGATGGCCGACGGGAAAGTGCACCCCGAGGTCAGAGACTCCAGGGATTCGCGCCTGGCTGTGGAACAACCCAGCCGCTCTCAGAACGTAGTGAGGAGGGCACTGCCATCACGGGAATCCCTGGAGTCTCTGCATGTCAACTGTGGGCAGTACTGTCCTATACTGTAACGCCTGCGCCACACTCCTGATTCCACACTGTGTCTGTGATAGTGGCGTGGTATTCCGGATTTAGCTGGTAGTTGTTTTAAAATGGTTGAAGTCATAGTACTCCTTATAAGGACTTATACTCTCTGCAGACAAGCAGTCGTGTGTGTGTTTGTGTACAGAACTTCTGCAGCTTAATCTTATTTCCTGTGTGTGTGGCGACTTAAGAGAGACGTGCCTCATTTTTATTTCCAGATACATTGTGTCTGAACATCATCCATCTTACTTATTTTTGTAAAACAACAGGATGTTGAATGACATGGTGCAGCACAGCTATAATGCACAGTGTATTGTATTGTACTTCTAAGTCATCTGATGGGAAGCATATTTAAATCTGTCTACAAAGCCAAAGAAATTAACGATTGATTGACCTTTGAAGGTAGAATTGTCTACTTTTCATCTTTGTTCACGGTGAATTGTAAATACAGTATGGAGCATTGTTTTTCCTTTCAGTCCAGGTCTTGGCAAAAAGGCAATATTTATAGAGCGCTACTGAGATTTACAATACAAAGTAAGAGAAAACTAACACAGCGCATCAGACATTATATGTACAGTATACTCTTATGGCAGCTTTTGTCAACAACTGTATAGCTACTCATTTCCTTTGAAAATACGGAATCTAATAAACAACCTCAACTTTAGTCTTCAAGTTTTCTGGTTTTTCAGACTGAAGTATTTACATTGACATTGTAACTCTGTGGTGTCACCCAGTGGCAATAGACAGTACTGCCCAAATTCACAACAGAAAGAAGTTGTACAGTATAAGGGGTTAAAAGGAATTTGTTAAGAAATTAACTAGATTACCTATATATTTCCTTTAAACTTCCTCCTTAAAATGAGACATTCTACCCAGAGTACAATTTAAATATAGAAAATACAAAATATAAAATATACAAGATACAAGAAGTCATATAAAATATGAAGATTAGGTTCTAAGGGTATAAAATAGTAAAATAATATAAGTTAATGTAGAGGACATGGATTGAAGAATGTCAATTTTAGAACAGGGCAGAAATGGATAAAACAGAACAATTTGATTGGTCTGATGCAGAACAATGCCTGTCTCACATTTTCCATTTGCAGCCCTGCTTCTAAGCCAATATATACAATACATACAAGGACCTCTTCTGTCCTGTAAACTCTATTAAATTGTGTGGTGGAAGTCATCATGACAGACCCATAATAGGCTTCCAATCAAATCTGTCCGATGTTTTATGAAGCCAATATCAATGTAATAATACCAGCTTTATACTGACATTCAATTATGATCCTAAAATTGAATCAACATTGTACTGTATAGCCGTGTGAATGTAATATGAGTTTAAACTTATAGTCATAAGTTTTATGACAATTCTGTTGAAGCACAACTTGATCATGTCTCGACCTAAACATACAAACACTATTTGGGAGTAAATTCACAATTTTTCACATAACAAAAAGCCAGTTGTCAAGACAGATTGTTTATGAATACCCCTATTTACTTCTACCATTACTATCTTCTTAGCTGTCTTCCCCAAGGGTCAATGGTGTACCATGCTTCCATTTAATAAGCATGCACAAACAGTTGATACTGCTTGATTCATGAAGTCAGTTTGAAACATTTCAAACAGCACAGTAGAGAAACAGAGCATGCAGTCAGTTTGAAGATAAGACAGATATATCTATCTCTGTCCGAGCATCATTCAGTCATCCGTCATTCAGTCATCACCTCACACCTGAGTGAATCCAACACCACTGTTCCTGAGAGGCTGAGCACCGTGGGAGGGAATGAAGCGTGTTATGTGCTGACGTCTGACTGGCTGGAAGACACCTTCAGGAGGGCAGAACCTGAGAGTGCATCTGACACTTAGGGTGCTGGTCAATAACACATTAGCTCCTGGTGTGAGGGATGCTATTAACCTTTTACTTGAGGACCAAAATCCCAAGATGAGGATGAGAACATTTAGTGTTGCTGTTTGTGTGAGATAAAGTATGTGAACAAAGGAATAAAATATACAATATTAGATTTTAAATGGCAGATAGACAGACACACACTTAAAGAAAGAACATTTCTACAAAGTAATCCTATAGACAGAGTTTTCTCTCTCTGGACATCTTCCAAAATCAGGACACGTTGTCATAGGGACCTGGACAATAGGTGCTGCTTTACAGTCCTTCCGTACTTGTGTCAAGTTCCATCCTGCATAAAACACTACCCTTCCTTAGACCACTTTACTGGTAACATTCCTGTTGGTATAGACTTAAGCATTGATGAATACACAGCCTGTCAGATAAAAACTTGAGGAAAGGAGTTATACAACCCTCCTTTCTAATCACAGGTCACATAGTATGGAACCACATGAAAATGCAGCCATCAACAAACAATGAATCTTACTGTACAGTAAGTCTGTCGACACTTACGATCATATCAATGATAGAAATGTGCACAACTGTGTCCAAGTGTGGATTATATTGCGTTTCCTCATGACTCCTACATTGCTAACCTGGTAGGGAGTAACAAAAGGCTGGCCTTCAGGTCATGTCCAGTGTTCACCTCCAGACAGGACCAACCGAAACAGGTCGCTCTGGCTCAGAGAACTGCTCTGACTGTTTTGACTCAATCACCATGGATACTGGGCCCACAGGCCTGTGATTCACAGTCATGGGAGATGAAACAGAGGAGCTTTTCTCCCTGCCAGCGCCTGTGGTCTGGGCCCATGACATCCCAAAACAGAAGCACTTATCTTCTACCAGCTCTCATGGTTTGGGAGCAGTTGACTGGCATAAGTAAGGTTGCCAAGTCGTGTTGCTTGAGGGAAATAACGTTTTGTTAATGTCAGTTAAACAGTGGTCATAATACCACAATAAGTTACTTGTTATTTTGTCCCACACATTTGATTTTTGTACATACTGTGGTTGAAGTAGGTTTCTGGCATTCTCTGATGCTAGCTTGTCTAATAGTTGTATTCCAGTACAAAGTGGCATAGAGGCTTTTGATTTACAATCGCAAACAACAATTACAATCCCACTGTCTGCATTCCGTTGATCAATGTGAAACATGCGCCTAAAAAAACTACCAGTCGTCTGTATTGATTCAAATCAATAGAATCTAATTCTAACCCACTCTGTCTATGCCCTTGTCTACTCTCTGGTTCACCATAACAGTCTGGGGCACTCCGTGATTCTTCAGGCCCACAAGTGGACAGGAGACTCAAACAAACCTCTCAAATGTAAAGCACCATTGTCACCATCATTTACCAGACAGACTCATTCATGTCTCTGCAAATGGAGATACACTACCGTTCCTCCAATGAAACGCTGATGAGGATGCTGATCCTAATGCTGCACTACTCACAGATTTGAGATGGTGGCACGGTTGGAGGCATCTCTGTCTGTTCTCCTCACGCACACACACACAGTCATACACACACACACACGCACACATACACACACAGTCATACACACACAACATTTTGTCTGCAGATGTGATTAATTGCTTTGTCCACCTAAAAAAAGCTTCATAGGAAAATCCTGAAAGCGACTCAACTGCTGCCCACAGCTCGAATTATTAGATCATCCTGAATTGGGCAGTTACAGCGTGTTGCCAGTGTCTCTCCAGAACAGTTTCAAATGTCTCTTTAAGAGACTTGGTGCATTCAGAGCTGCCTCTCTCTCTTACAGTAATTGGATCTCCTAATCGGATTGGTTCAGGTATGCAATATTTTAAGGATTCTCACAAATGAGTGATGTGCTTTCTCAAAGGTGGTTTGTTTCTCAAAGGTGGTTTGTAAATGATATACTGTTATGCATGGTACCCAACTTTGAAGGTAAAGGTTCTTGTTTGCTGTACAGTCATCTGCTTTGTTTGACAGTGGACGTCCTCTTAATGTAATGGAGACAGCATTCTCTCAATTACATCAGACACCCAAACACCAGTATAAACAATAACAGCTCTCATCTCGGTATTTTATGTTCCGTAGGTCTGTGTGTTCATGTGTGTTTGTGCATGTGTGTGTGTGCATGTGTGGTGTAATAAGTGTGAGTGGAGAATTCGAAGAGGACAACTAATCTGAAAGAATTATTCCGACAATATTCAACAGAAAAACTCCAATGGTCCGAAGTGTAATGAACAGGAATTAAACATATCGACAGCAGCAATAGCCAAACCAGTGCCAGGAACAGCACTCTGGTTATTCAGGAGTGTTCCATCCACACTGCTTTTGCCCCGTGCCACTGATGTAACGGTTCAATCAAATGTCTCTCCCTTTCACTCTTTTCAACTGTCATCCTATTGGCTGTCTGAATTTTCCACATTTCCCCAGCTTAATGCAGCAGAGGTCAGACAAGAGAGGTTACTGACACACAGCACATAATCTGCCCCAGTAAACACTGGCCAGAGCTACAGTACTAACATCGCCACAGAGCTTTGTTAAACTGTTCAAACAAACTAAACAAATGAACCCCCACATTTGAATGAAAACAAAGACTCCAAGATTCCATCCCAACTGAGAGTTGACTGAGGTATTAAATGCGTTCAGATTGAACAAATCTGCATCAAGACTATCCATCTTCAATTGTTAGAGTGACACATCCATTGTGTGTGAACGATTATGGAAATATTCCTTTGGCAAAGGTGGGGTTTATACACTGAGATTAAAACACACTCTAATTGGGATCGATGGAAGGATAAGGTGGACAGGGTCATCAGCAGAATGTCAAGCTCCAAGCTACAGTTCCACTGGGACGGAGGGCTACGATTTCATTACCTCAGCTGTCCCTGTCTCCGATCGGAACCACAGAATATCAGCACTTCTGGGCCTGCATGGCAGCTTCACTGGCAGAATACAGGCTTCTGTTGTCAAACTGCCTATGACTTGCCTAAAATCAAATGAGTTTAGACAGTACTGTACACCTGCCGGCACACAAACACACACGTACATGAACATAGACGCATACAGAATTAGAGAAATAAAAGCAATCAAATACCTGTCACCTAATTACACAGATGTAATTAGGTGACAGGTAATTTTTCTGATCATACAGAGAGAAGTCGGAAGAGCTTGAAAATGGCTAATGGAGTATTTGATAAGCTTTTAGTGCACTGATCATCCCTATAAGGCCTGCAGCAAAGGCTGTAACTCTGGCTAACTTCTATAGTAAAAATCAATCCTTTTTTTTGGAGTTGTTACCCATAAACCCAGCGTGAGCTCCTGCTGACCGATGTGGATGTGCATCCGCTGTCTGTCATGGTCAAACTGCTGTTCTGTTTTCTCTCTGGCAGAAACATTACAATCAATAACTGATTAAAGTCTTTTAATGTCAGGGTCAAACTGGGCACTGAAATTCTTGCAACCTGGCATAACATAACATATAAGTATTCAGTTTAACATAGATTAAATCGATGATAAGCTAAAATATAATAAACCTCCTAAATATACAAAATAATACAGTACAGTATACTAAACCTCTAATACACATAATAACATATACTAACCCTATAAGCCTATACTAACCTAATAAACCTATACTATACTTATACATTACCATGGCACAAAGACTTACTCATAATAACTCTGGATTTATTTTAAGTTTCAATTTTAATTATTATTTATTATAAGTACTTACAGTATAAGTATAAGTTTGCCGGTTTGAATACCTGCCGTGCTAAATGACGTTGTGTCGTTGGCCAAGACACTTCACCCTACTTGCCTTGGGGGGAATGTCCCTGTACTTACTGTAAGTCGCTCTGGATAAGAGCATCTACTAAATGACTAAATGTAAATGTATGTAAATGTAAGTATAAGTGAGTATAAGCACTTATAAGTATAAGAACTTTCTCACACACAAACATAACACATATTCCCTATGTCTTGACTTGACCATGTTGTTCATCATAAATAAAATATAGTGAAAAGTTTTGCTCACAGGAAGAAATCTTGAATAAATTGTTGGAATCCTAACGTCTAAAAGTGAAAAGACCTGTCTTCAAGTCTCACGTCTCCCCTCTCCCTCTTTAGAAAACATACCTCTGATTCTGTCCACCATGCTGGATTCAGTTTTATCAGTTTCTGACTGGTCCCTGTAATAGTCATTCTTAGACATATATGGGTATAGTGTTCCTGCGGTTGTAGTTTAAGAAGAATAGCTCCAAGTGTAATGCTTTCGCTCTCTCTGATAGGATTCCCGTGGTGCCACTCAAATTCGCAAGGCCAGTTATTTCATTTGCATAAGGAGTGGACTATAAATCTCGTCCCGGGACACATTCTTGGTTTGGGAAACTCCACGGAGACAGCAAGGTACAGCAGCAGCAAACTCCAGGAGAGCATTACATCAGCTAACCGTGTAAAAGACTGCTGGATACACAATGTCTTTTCGAAAAACGAATTCCTCATACGAAAGGATGTTTGGAGGAGCAGAGAGACCTAGCTGGTCCAGCCACTCAAGCCGTCAGTTCTCCAGCCCGATGCGCTCCCGGGTCTCCTTCGGTCTATCCTCCGCACCGACCATCCGTGCCTCCAAAACTCATAGGGTCCGCAGCAATGCACCGATGCCTCGGTTGTCATCTGAGAGCTTAGACTTCTCCCTGTCCGATGCGATCAACACCGAATTTAAAACCAACCGCACCAATGAAAAAGCGCAGATGCAAAGTCTGAACGACCGTTTTGCCAGCTACATCGAAAAGGTACGTTTTCTGGAGCAGCAAAACAAGATTCTCCAGGCGGAGTTGGAGCAGCTGCGTGGGAAAGGTACGTCCCGCATTGGCGACCTTTACGAGGAAGAGATGCGGGAACTCAGACGTCAAGTCGACCAACTCACAAACGAAAAGGCCCGAGTCGATGTTCACCGGGACAACCTTGCAGACGACATCGAGCGACTCAGAGAGAAGTAAGCCCAGATACAAATTAAATTATCCTACTGCTACAATTAATTCATAAAAAGTTTTATGAATTGTAAAAAGTTTTATGAATTGTTGTTTAATTTATAATATAACATGTAGGTCCTAAAATGCTTTTTCAGAGGACAGTACATATCTAGACGTGGGAGTTTGTTTTTGTTAGTTTTTTAGGGGGGCTGGGGTTGGATGGGGGGGGGGATAAAGAGAAAAGCAAATGTTTGCAAAGCAGCACTTTGCTCCCTCAGTCTGCACCTGAGATCAACTTTTTTCTGTCTTTGCAGGTTGCAAGACGAGATTGTCCAGCGTGAGGAGGCTGAAAACACTATGCATAGCTTCAGGCAGGTATGATCAACACTTACTGTTCCTGTAAAGGTCCTGCACCCTGACAAAAGCATTTTCATGACAGAATACAGTCAATCGCGGCCCTAGCTTTAAACAGCAAACTCAGGAACAAACTTAGTTTAAACACCTTCCCTCCTAACTTGTTTTTCCTTATCTAATCTATCAAAGTTGGCCATGCGGAACGAAGAGTATGCAGCCAGGGGATGTCAGAACAGCAGATACAGCATTAAAGTTGGGCCTGCTGAACTGGCCTGGCATAAAGGCCAAGCTGTGTCTGCGGTGCCAAGTCAAGCCTGCAGTAGGGGATCTTTCTCTGTCAGTCTGGGTGGCTGGCTGGTTTGGACAGTCTGGACGCCAGTGTTTATCAGAGCGAAAAGAACACCATGTGATGTGTCCAAGTTTGGGAGACGAGCTCTGTCGACAGAATAAATGTGATTTGTTTAAAACACACCTCAATGTCTCAGACGTGAGTTGTAGCTCGCATCATGATTGGTCAGAGCCATTTTTATGAAGTAGGGTTAGAGGTGGTGCTCTTCCACAAGGCATCCACTAACACATAGGCATGAAAAACAAGAGGCGCATTGAGCTGTAATACAGTTTAAATGCAGTCAGTGCCAGTGACACGCGCATTCCATTTGCAGTGTGATTTCCTTCAGCGTGAGGGGACTATGTACTTGGTTCAGGTTGACTGCTGAGGGCAGCATAACTGCAACCTTGACGATCAGTAGACCGCAAGGATAAAGATTCGGTTTGAACATTGATTGGTAGTGGTACTAAACATCACCCCATTTGCTAACGCCTCCCCTAATTATCGGTGGGGATACTTTAATTGTCTCTTGATATTGGCAGGGACATGTCCCCACTGTCCACCCCTAAACCTACGCAGCCCCTTCGGCTAGCCAGACTGGCAGCCAGGCACACAGAGGGCAGAGCCAGTCAGCCTCTCGGTCCAGGAACACTGCTGAATGGCATACTTTGTCTCAGGCATTAGAGCTGGGCAGAGCTGTGTCCGTGCTAATACCTCAATTACCAGCAGCACCCAGACAAAACCGGCTGTTGTGGGGTTTTGTGTGTGTGGTTTGTGTTATTGTGTTTGTGCACGATTGTTCCCATGGGTCAGTGCACTGGGTTTGCCTGTGTGTGTGTGTGCGCAGTGTGCACTGTGAAGCACTGTGAACTGAAGTGGCAACATCCTCATTGTATCTGACAGAGCAGATCGTGCCCATCTGCCAAACGTAGAGTTAGTGTGCCCTGAAGGCGAGGGCATTGTCAAAAGCTTGCCCCTGCTGAGATTTGACATAATGGTGGTATGTGTGAGCTGTGTGGGTCTGTGTGACTAGTGTGTGAGAGTTCCCATAACAAGGGAGCCCGTTCCTGATAGATGTACTTGTGCAGGATGTGGATAATGCTGCTCTTGCCAGACTGGACCTGGAGCGGAAGGTGGAGTCACTTCAGGAAGAAATCAACTTCCTCAAGAAGCTTCACGATGAAGTAAGCACTCGTTTACCCCGTTCGTCCTTTCCCTCTTAACCCTGGGTCCCAAACGTGTTTGAATGACTTGGCCAGCTACCAAGAACCAAGCTGTTTTGCGGCTTAAATCAAGCGCATGATTCAAAAAACGACTGGTTTGGACTGAACTCACAGAGCCTCTAGCTAATGTGCCTGACCCCCCAGGAGCTGCTGGAGCTCCAGAGCCAGATGCAGGAGCAGCACCTGCAGGTGGACGTGGACGTGGCCAAGCCTGATCTGACGGCGGCGCTGAGAGACGTGCGTTTGCAGTACGAGAACCTGGCCACCAAGAACATCCAGGACTCAGAGGACTGGTACAAGTCCAAGGTACAGACTTATAGGGTGCTTCTTTTGCTGTTTTTGTTTTTAGACAGGAAGAAAAGAGTTTAACAAAAAGGGGGTTAAGCCCAGGCTCTGAGTGGTATGGGCATGCGTTAAATGTGAGTTAAGCTAACGGATCATAAAGTACAGATCATCCATTGGGGGGGGGGGGGTCCGATGCCTGAGTGGTTAGGGAATCGGGCTATTAATCAGAAGGTTGCCGGTTCGATTCCCAGCCGTGCAAAATGACGTTGTGTCCCTGGGGCAAGGCACTTCACCCTACTTGCCTCGAGGGGAATGTCCCTGTACTTGCTGTAAGTCGCTCTGGATAAGATTGTCTGCTAAATGACTAAATGTAAATCCCTTTCTCTTTTTTACCTTGTGCTTGTGAATGGAAGTTTGCTGACTTGACCGAGGCAGCGGGCCGCAACAGCGAAGCCCTCCGAGTGGCCAAGCAGGAGGCCAATGACTACAGACGGCAGGTGCAGGCTCTTACCTGTGAGGTGGACTCCCTTAAAGGCATGGTAAGTGTGCTTGGTCCTCTCCCGCTCACATCAACATGGGGGAGATAGGATCGAGGAAGTAGGAGTCCCATTTTCAGAATGTTGCACCTTCCTGTGTTCTTCAAATTCACACCCCGTCGCAGATCTCAGGGAGAATGTCCTTCCTCTTCTTTGTTGTTTAAACTTAGACTTCGCTTGACTCAATATGTAAAGGGGCGTTGACAAGGGAACACAGAAGGGAAAGCCTCTGTAGAAAATAGTACTCTTTTAGGCATTGTCCTCCCTTTGCCCCTCCCTGACACAAACAGAATGAGTCACTGGAACGCCAGACCAGGGAGATGGAAGAGAACTTCTCCTTGGAGACGACAAGTTGCCAGGACACCATTGGGCGTCTGGAGGAAGACATCCGTAACATGAAGGATGAGATGGCCCGTCACTTGAGGGAGTATCAGGACCTGCTCAATGTCAAGATGGCGTTGGACATTGAGATTGCCACCTACAGGAAGCTGCTGGAAGGAGAGGAGAGCAGGTGACACTGGATTACTGTTACGATTAATTACGTTTTTTTTAATATTCTGTAAAAGACAAATGTGTTTCTGTGTTGTTATACAAACGTGCTTTTTTACAGGATTTCCACTCCACTGCCGAACTTCTCCTCCATGAACCTGAGAGGTAGATTCAGCTCTTCATCAAAAATATAAATCCTACATGACTGCTGAGTTCTCAATATAACACAATCTTCATGTCACCAGAAACTATGGTTCTGGAGTCCAGACCCCATGTGGAAAGTACAAGCACCAAGAGGGTACTGATCAAGACCATTGAAACCAGGGATGGTCAGGTATGACCTTAGTTCAAACCAATATGACAGAGACTACAATGCTATGCATTATTGAAGATACAAAGAGGGACATTAACCAGGCAATGTTATTATTACTCTTTGGTACTTTTGGTACTTGCCACAAAGTCCTTGTTTTTTGATGCACACACACTAGGTCTCCTGACGTGAGTCTGTGATTTGATCAAATGATTTCATAATTAATGAAGACATGAATGACAGAATCCTAATTAATTTGTTCTCATCCACAGGTGATCAATGAGTCTACCCAGAACCACGATGACTTGCAGTGATCTCCACTGTGTCTCCAATGTGTCTCCACTGACAAAAGACCTGTGGCAACATGAAGTAAAAGCATTTCCCCTCAAGTAAAACAAAACCTCTCCAAAATATCTGGGCACCAGATATTTATGCTGTATGATGAAAGGCCTATCAAGAGGCCCTCCCTATGTTTAGACAAAAAAGCCGAATAAGCTTTCAGATGAGAAATTATAATCACGTTACCTTAAAGTAAACACCGGCCAGCAGCTATACACTCTTTGTATACTTTCTATGGTCTGTACAAAATAATTAAATGTAACCAAAACTTTAGCAAATGTTTGCAAAGCAGCACCTTGCTCCCTCAGTCTGCACCTGTATGTTTAATGAAAAGACATTCAGATTCCCTTATAGCATTAATAAACTATTTTGAAAAGTTACACATTGGTTTTGAGTAGCATTCTTCCTCTGCACAGTGCACCTGATGTATTGTAATGGTGTGTGTAAAGCAATCTACAGTTATTACTAAGGTGCCTTAAAAAAATCCATGACGCCTTCTGATGGTTGATACAGTTAGAATGAGTTGGTCTGAGAGGATAATGAGGGGGTAGGTTCGATAGTAAGTGAGGACCTGTTACCACACAGTGAGTTTGGTTTCGACGAGGTTACTCAAACTAGGTACAAACTGACAAACTAGGAACAACTAGCATTTCACGACAATGTATCTTAAATGTACACATTCTGGTTCGGAGCCAGGCCAAGGTACCTCAATAATTCGTGAGATTTGAAAATGAGTCTATGGTTTGTCATAAACCATAGACTCATGTTGGCTGTTGGCTGTTGTTGACTGCCATCTACTGTTCAACTTTATGTTAAAAAAGTTGTTTATTTATCGCTTGATTATAAAAATCCCGGTTGCGCTCAACAATGCAATAGGCAAAGGTTAAAACCACGTTCATGTTCTGCAGACAAAAATGCTTACTGTAAATTGAACTACAACAATTTTTCTCCTCGTCATTTGGATTATCCGGGGCTCTATGCAACCTAATTAGTGTGGCTTGTTGTTGCTAGCCTTTGCCCTCGAGAGTTCCTTCTGTTTGCCAAAAAGAAACTTTCTGCGCGTGTCGTCTGTCGTCATACAGGTTGCGCGCGGAGAGAACAGGCTGCTCGAGCAGTCTACCTGAATAGTTTTCTCGAAACATGAACTTGTCTTGGCAATTGCAAACTATTTCAGGGCGTACTCTGGGGAATACAGTAGGCTGTTTACACGATGAGAATATTTCGGCAAATGAATAAATTGAATGGAAAGAGACTGCTTCTTTGAAAACCAGAGTAGGCTATTCTTCAACAGAAAATGACACCAACATACACTGAGTAGCATTCAAATATTTGGAATGGGCTCCGTGACGTCGGCTTTTACAAGAAGAACAAGAAACGCATTTGTCAAAGTGGGTTCAGAACCGGATCATGATTCTGGGCGAAACCAATCGGCACCTGAAACGGCAAAATCGAGAAGCATGCGCTTAAATACACGTTCAAACCAAATTGGGCGTCAGAGCACCCAACAGTCGCTCTCCGAGGTCCTGAACGGACAGGGCAGCGACGGGACACAAAAAACTGTTCGAGAACCTCGTGGAAGTCGACAGAGCGGTAAGTTAAGACTCCTTAAACCGTCACACACCCGCAATAGGCAAAACGGATAACGACAAAGTACTATTTAATATACAGTCAATGGGTCAATGACAGGGTCATATCTTTTCATAGATTTCTGTTCAAGTAAAATGTTCTATCTTAAAAGTAGTTCCCTTCTATAAATAACTGTATAGGGAACAGTTCACTTACTTACTCTCTACAAAGGAGGAAGTTGATAAAAACGAGACCACTACTGTTAACCTATCCTAAAAGTATAGATATAGATATACTGTATACATATATATTATGTAACCACACACACACTCACTCACTCACACACACACACACACACACACACACACACACACACACACACACACACACACACACACACACACACACACTCACTCACTCACTCACTCACTCACTCACACACACACACTCTCACACACACACACACACACACACACACAGTCATACACACACAACATTTTGTCCACAGATGTGAGCGTTGCTTTGTCCACCTAAAAAAAGCTTCATAGGAAAATCCTGAAAGCAACAGTGACATACTCATAATGAATAGGTACAAAGCCTTTGAAGGCCGATCTGTGGGATGTCTCAACTACAGAAGCATCTCTTTGATGCGAGTGTACTGTACTGCCCCCACTCCCACCAGAAATGTTCAAGAGTATAATTTCTCAAGTGATCTTTATTAGGCCTATGTACAGCAGTTTTTTTTTAAACATGCACTTGAATGAGTCAAGGTGTTTAGCAGCATTTTGCACTATTTAGTCCCACTCTCCCAACCACATAATCTCCTTAGGAGATGTTAGCCATGTCCCCCCCCCCTCTCTCTCTCTCTCTCTCTCTCTCTCTCTCTCTCTCTCTCTCTCTCTCTCTCTCTCTCTCTGTCTTTCGAACTACCTCTCATCAGTCTCAGTGGAGCATAATCTGTCCCTTGTTGGCTCCTAAAATACCCCATGTTCACCGGTTACCATGGCCACAGGACAGTGATGCCTCATGCAGAATTTCCTGTTCTGTCCCAGGTGAGGAGCACCTGAGCTGTGCCTCACCTCCACATCCCTGAGCTGCTCTCCCCTCTGCTGCTCTCTCCTCTGCCCTAGCCCAGTGGGGCACACACAGCCTAACACTACTCTCTCCTTGACCCCTAGTATTGAGAAGAAAAAGATGTCACTTCTGTAGTCTGAGGGGGATTTCAACAGATATTTGTGAATACGATATCAATGCTTCTACATGTGTTTGTATTTACTGAGTTTCAAGGACTTCGATGACTCAATCATGTGTGTGTTTGTGCATGCTGGTCGGCCACCCAGAGCCAGAGCCCTGCAAGAACTTCTTCTTCTCCACCTGACAGAGAGCGCTCACTTCCTGTTCCTGTCCCGGTGTGGAGGACTGACAGAGAGCGCTCACTTCCTGTCCCTCTGTGGAGGAAACAGACTCCCGGAGTGCTCCTGTAGTACAACTCCCCTCCTCCTTCAGCAAACAGCTGCACATTTAATTAACCCTTGTGTTATCTTCGGGTCATTCTGACCCATCAGTCATTGTGACCCACCGTCGTATTGCGACAACTGTACCTTATACAAAAACAAAGTGAAGCATTTTCTTTTAACCATCGGGCTGTCTCAGACCCCCCACATCGCGAGGTTAAAAGAAAAAGCTTTTTTTTTGTTTTTGTATTGGGTAAAATTGGGTAAACACAACAATGGTTCGTTGTGAACCTTCGGGTCATGTGACCCTAAGGCAGCACAAGGGTCAAAGCAGCGGGCCTTGCATGTGTTGCCGTGATCAGTAAGGAGTTTCTGCTCCCACAAGTCTCCCTCCTCCGCTGAGAGACAGCCAGGTGTAAATATAGGACACTGGAGATGCTATAATAGCCGTGTTGTTGAAGAGCTGCAATTATTCTGTCGTTGATTGTGTTCTTGGCGTAGGAGAGAAGTAGGTCATATCGAGAGGGTGTCCCTGAAATGGAACGAGGGGGGATCAATTTCTCTCCCACCAGAAGGGATTGGATGGTAGAAGACACTGAGACTCAATTCCCTTTCGTAGAGAAGTCCATGTCAAAGATGCTAATTGGGTTGTTGTCCATGTACTTTAGGACAGCAAATTGACTAACGAGCAATGGCAACTAATTACGATTTTATCTCAATAATGTTTCCCCAGGGTGTTATGTTCTAACGAACAGAAGAAATGGTTTCGCTAAACCTTCTTCAAGTATTTGGTTTGATTACTTGATGTTGTTACTTTCTTCCCCCACAGTGTTTATTTTGGGTCCAGGCGTGGGAGTAGAGCTGAGTTCTACACATGCCTTAGGTCAATGCTGCGTTAGCACTGTAATTAGCTCAAGTCCCTGTGTTTGGAGAAAATGAACAGATTGATGTCCATTTGGTGTCCAGGGCTTGTGGGTAGGGATTTTCATGATTGAGTTTGGAGAATGTTTGAACATAATCAAAGATCTCCTTCATTCTGACATATCAGTAGGACGTTGTAGACTACAGTATGACTGGGAACCCAAACATTATAACTTAAAGGTTGTGTGTTTTGTTAAACATGCTAAGTTACAGAACCAACATTTTTTTAATTTATTTGTTTATATTTGCTCATTGCTTGTCAATGTTTTGCCGTGTCATGTCTATAAGGCCAGTTCCACAGATCAACATACAGTATGTCACTTTAAATGGTTCCCTAATGAGTACTTCACTGGGAAATACATGGGTTCCCTGTCTCCCAGTGCTGCTTAATTACCTGCATGTGTCACTGTGGGGACACAGGGGAGGAGTACACTGTTCTGGTGATGTTGTCTCGTTCCACAGTCATGTGTTCTAAGGGAGACTATAATTAGTTTGTTTGTTTCCCCGCTTGTTGCATGGGGGATTGTATCGCAGCGTAATAATAAAAAAAAAAGTATGAGGTACATTTCAGTAGTATACTGCCAGTTCATATTCATCAACATGTAGCCACTGTGAGCTTCTCTTGAAGTAAATGTGTGTCCGTTGGGCTTTTTCTTTTTCATCTCCTGATCAAAGGTGAAAGGCAGTTCTTTACAGACATGATAGGGGGCCGGTGTGTTTATGTCTGTGCAGTACTCTGCTACTGTAATAACAAAACAAGACCTACAATGACCATCCACAGTACCAACATTCTAGCCAGATCATTTGAACCACATCTTTACCTTTGTCATGTTTAAAAAGTCGTTGCTGAAACAAATCAATCATGTAAAAAATAGTTGTAAGCCTTCCAGCAAATGCTAAAATAATGGACGGCAAGCACATGTTCAGGTAAAGTTGTAGGACAGAGGATGAGATGTTCAAAGGAAGAGGAAAAAGACTGCATAATGCAGGAGCCTCAGCTCTTTCTGTTTAACCCCTTCACGCCCTTGGTGCAATGTATGTAATCTCCACAATGTGACTGAAAGGTTTCATGGTTGCCTGGTTACAGTTACGTCTCCATGACAGTGACCCCCCAAGATAATGGATCTTGAACTGAATGTTCTGTATGACCTGTAGTACTTGTTCACAGCTACTGTCACCCACTGCCAACCCCAGCGAATACGTATAAATAACAAGCTGAAATTAGTGTAAGATGTCTGTACAAACACTTAATGTATGCTGCAGGGTGCCATTAACGGTTTCAAAGATGTTTCCTTGACCAGTGATTCATCTCTGAAGTAGGCAGGGTTGTAACTGACGTCACCTCCTTCAACGTTTTACTTAATTGGTCTCTCTATTTTAACTCTCATCCGGTAAGGAGGTGGTATATCTTCTCGTCATATCGCCAGATATCATTAGCGGACAGTTACATTATCAGTAGCCCCACCTGTGTGCTGTATCAGTGTTAACTAGTCACATCTCTGTCACTTTACTAAGCCTATTATCCATAGATTGAACTGTAGCACAGTCCGTGTCTGTCTCATTCCCCTTTGAAATCTACTGGAGGGCTTGATGTGTATACTGGATTGAAGTGTATGAAAATAAGAACCTAATACCCCTTCACACAGTCAAGTTGCCAACCTGAGTCATTTTAATTTGAGACTTGCAAATGATAGAGCCCATGAATCCAAATAAACTATTTTAAGGTCAAATGTTTGAATAGATGTTTCTGGAATCGCAGAACCATACAGAGTCATGTTTATTCTGATAGCTTTATCTTTAGCTTCCTCTCAAAGCACTGATTTGCTACCGTAAATGTATTGAACGTGCCTTGAATGAAACAGTGGTGATGTGAGAATATGATGTCTTGTTTTGGAAACAGCAGGAGACAGAAACAACCAGGTCTCATAACAGGTCTTTAGAGTCTGGAGGGAAGGGACACCCTAACTGGCACCACAAACAACTGCATTCTTAGTAATACACCCAGAATATGTTCATTTAAAAAATGATTTAAAAGGTGTTTTTTTCTTTTCTTATTATAAACCACACCAAATCCCAGCCTATAAGTATTTCCTTTTAAGATATTCTATCGATGACAAAGGTTAACGGTCAATATAAGTCTTAAAAAATGGTGCCACACTTCACCTACAAGTGTCATGTCTCAGAGCTCAGCTGGAAAACAAGCCATGCCTTCAAAAAGGAGCCGGCCTCAAAACCTCTTCATAATTAGAGGGGCGTTCAGAAACATGAAGCATGAAAAATGTCACACTTGAAATGTCAGCCAGCGCTAATAAGGGGACCAAAGCTCTGCCCAGTGTACCATACCTGTGCTAAAGAGCAGAGCAATCCTGAGAGGATAATCAGAAATACAGTATAAATGGCCGGAGACAACACAACTAAATCAATCATATGACAACACTGGTAAAAGAACAGAAATGCAACATTTGATATGATTAATGTTAGACGAGAACATTTGACAGCTGGATATACATCAATCTAGGTTTTGACCTGTGGAGCCTCAGTAAGCGTGGCTGGATCCACTTCGAAAATTGTAGGATTGAACATTTCTTAGAGTTTGCGGGGCTGGAGTTGTTGCCACGAGTGAGCTGATGTTAAGTGCTCGCCTGCTAAACAAGTCACGCTGACTCAGTCACCGATGAACCCCCACCCCTACCCTTCCCCTGCACACCTTCACTCACAACACTCTCGGGGGAAGTGCTAGGAGGTGTGGACGGAGAGCTGTTCGGCTGAGGTACGAGAGGAAAGATAGAGAGAGACGCTGGTGGCTGGGGGGAGCGATTTGCGGCGCGAGGAGCAGAGAGGAGGAGACGGAGAAGTCAGTTGTGGTGCTCGGCTTGCAGGGTCGAGCCGTAGTCGCTGACAACACGAACAGGGGGGAACTCAACTCGTAACTACTGTGAAAAATACTTCTTCACTTCTTCATTTGCAAAGAGAAGCCGAGTCTGTGATCTAACGAAGCAGCGCAGAGGAGAGGAGAGGACAGAGTGAGTCTAACAGCAATGGAAGCTATGTCCAAGAAGCAGAGGTTTAAGAAGGGCAGGAGTGCCACGTTCAGCATTGATGGATTCAACATCACAATAGGTGAGTGCAGTGGAGAGAGAGAGAGAGAGAGAGAGAGAGAGAGAGAGAGGGAGAGAAAGAAAGAAAGAGCGAAAGAGAGAGAGAGAAAGAGAGAGAGAACAAGTGAGATGATTGCCTGAGATGTATAGGACAGAGGGCCAGGACTGCATTGAGTGGCTATGAAAGATTTTGGACCTGGTATGAATGCTCATCAAATCACCATGATTTTGCAAAACCACTCAGGGTGTGACTACTGATTCAAACTGACCCAACTGACAATGTGGAATTGTGTTATGGATTGCCAGTGTATGTCATAACCCTTACTGTTGAGCACAGACACGCTTATTGAGTTTATCCCTTACCTCATATCACCATTCGCTTCAGGGTGGCATCTGTCGTCATGGTTACATCAGTATGTCAAGGAAATCCATTGATCTTTGGGCCTGAATTCATTCTTGATAGCACTTTGTCAATCATCTACTGCCAACCATGACTTCACCCTGTGAGGTCACCTGTCCTAGTCTTATCGCTCGACTCTAATATACTTAACATCTGTACACAAAAAAGTTACCTAAATGCTTCCTGTTTATGTATGATATCTGTTAAATACAGGTTTGCACTATGAGGAAGTATATTGTTGACACAACTGCATGAGATAGCGTTTGTGCTAGCGTGAATGGAAATAACATAACTGAATACAGTATTATTGTCTGGCAAACTCTCCTGTGCCTTCCAAGCCAAATTTGAGCCAGAGATAAGCATTTCACACCAATACCTGACGTCTCTAATTTAACATTTACGGCTTTGTCCTCTTTTTCTACTTCTCCAGTGGCAAATGAGGATGGAGAGAGTTCTACCAAACCCCTGGCCAGGTTTGCACGTAAGTCTCATTGCTTATTTGTTTATCGTCCTGTTTTAAGGGGGTTTACAGATTTACTGCAAGGAATGACAAGACCGAGATTGCACTTTAAGGCCACAAGGTGGCAGCAATACCAAAGACCCTAGTTAATCACAGCTGCGACAAGACCAAATCCTCATCCAGCATTATCCTCAGCAATAACATCAGCAATCTTTGAGAATAAATAGATTCTTGCAATCCAAACTGACATTTTAGATAACTTTTCCCATTTGCGTCCTGTGCCATTGCAGGCTCAAAGTCCCAGAGTGTTTTGTGGACCGCCATCACAGCAGGGATGGGGATCAAAGACAAGGAGGCCAGAGGTGCCCTGAACGACCCCCGGAGTGTGGAGGAGATCCTGGCTGATGAACTCCCTTCTGCAGACGGACCCAACGCCACCGAGAAAACTGCTCTCAGGTTAGGTGCTGCCCTCTCTCCTCTCTCCTGTCTCCTCTCTCCTGTCTCCTGTCTCCTCTCTCCTCTCTCCTCTCTCCTGTCTCCTCTCTCCTCTTTCCTCTCTCCTGTCTCCTCTCTCCTGTCTCCTCTCTCCTCTCTCCTCTTTCCTCTTTCCTCTCTCCTCTCTCCTGTCTCCTCTCTCCTGTCTCCTGTCTCCTCTCTCCTGTCTCCTCTCTCCTCTTTCCTCTCTCCTGTCTCCTCTCTCCTGTCTCCTCTTTCCTCTTTCCTCTTTCCTCTTTCCTCTCTCCTCTCTCCTGTCTCCTGTCTCCTCTCTCCTGTCTCCTCTCTCCTCTTTCCTCTTTCCTCTCTCCTCTCTCCTCTCTCCTCTCTCCTGTCTCCTATCTCCTCTTTCCTCTCTCCTCTCTCCTCTCTCCTGTCTCCTGTCTCCTGTCTCCTGTCTCCTCTCTCCTCTTTCCTCTTTCCTCTCTCCTCTCTCCTTTCTCCTGTCTCCTCTCTCCTCTCTCCTCTCTCCTCTCTCCTCTCTCCTCTCTCCTCTCTCCTGTCTCCTGTCGCAGGCTCAGTCCTACCAGGACAAGCTCCTTTTGACTTTTGGGAGAGTTATTTGAGTGATGTTTCGCCTGTCGTGTTAAAGCGAAAGGGAAACAGTCCTGGGGTACTACCTGGAGCAGCGATTTGAACCTCAGTGTCCACGGTCTTGCATAAGACTGTTGAAGCTAATGTATAATATTACAATAAGACCAGGTGAGTTGCAACCATGGTACAGGTATAGTATAACCATAGGGTATGCATTCTATTGCGAGGGACAGTGTTATGACTGGTGCTTCTAGTCTGTCAAAAGGTTGGGTTGATATGCTCCTCCCGTTCTTGTGGCCGGACTAGAGCCAGGAATGGTTGATGCATTTAGCACTCTAAACTGTAAACAAACACAAACACACACACGCACACACACACACACACACGCAGAGACACACACACACGCAAACTATCCACGGCTCATTGCAATGCACAGGTCTGGACAAGGTACTCAAGGGGACACAGGTCTGATTGATTCCACTAGATAATGAGGACTCGCCACCAGAATTACCATAATGTGTTGTCACTTTTGTAATATTGTATGTCATGATACACATAACACCAATTAACCTGTGAGAACCCCGGAGACGGGTAAAAATGCCAGGGGTGTCACATGTGGAACATGATGACAAGGAGACACTAAAGATGCAAAAGGCGTAAACAGAGTGTGAGTCATTATGCTGAAGACGAGGCCACTGCCGGGGCGGGGGGGGGGGAAGCAGTTATAGGTAAGCAAAGAACAAACCATCATTCCAAGTCGGTAAAGAGGTTGTTTCGGTGTGAGTGGGACTTCAAAAGATTGTTTCATCCCGTCATGGGCGCGTACTGTGGTATTGTTAACTGCACCCAAGAATTGCACTGAGAGATTCATGTTGTCTATACAAGACTGTAAGTAGCAGCAGTCTGTTTTGAAAGTGTAAAGCTATGGCAAACAGTATTCAAAGGTGCACAGACGGTGACTTGACAGACCTCTACTTGTTTAGTTAACTGTTTTTATTTAACACCGTTCCCCACATTCAGACAGTTTCACAGCCTTGTTCAGAAATTACAAGTGCGTTTTGATATCTTCGTTCTCGCTGATCTTTACAATGATAGAGCCCCTGTTACCCATCTCACTGTCCCTGAGAATGCAGGTTTGTTTCCTGTAGAGGGGGGTGATGGGAAGCAAAGTCATTTTCCAGTTGACTGGAGGCAGCTTGGCGCCTTCATGTAAAAACGACGACAGAGAGATGAAAGAAAAACATGACCCAATGATAGAATAGTTTGGCACGTCAGAGCAAAGTAACCAAGGAGAAGGATACTTCCTGTTTACAACACAGACATTTTTTCCGAAAGAATTGACCTGGCTTTTGGCTTTAAAGAATGACTGTTGCTATTAGACAGGAACCCCCCCCCCACACACACACACGCACACACACACACACACACACACACACACAGGAACACAAAAACAAAAGAATGTGTGTGTGTGGCTGTGTGTGTAGTCAGTTGATTATCTTAGTATGAGCCTGCATATTAACCTGCGTGTGGTAATCAAGGAAAGGGAGGAGGTTAGAAGGCCCTGCCAGCATCACGGGGCAGGGTGATGAAATGTCCATAAAACCTTCTCCCTCCCTGTCATCACAGAAGCCAGTAGTGGTCGGTCTCATCCAGGCTGTGGTAATTAGATCATGTGGGAGACAGACTCTCTGCTGGGGACCAGTAAGAGCCAGGAGAGAGAGGGAGAGAGGTAGAGCTAATTGAACAGCCGTTCAATCAGAACAGCTACAGAGTGTTTTTGAAAGAATTTGTTTCGTTTCCTGTGTTCCGCTCAAAGGTCGTGTTGTGAATGACACCATGATCTATGACTTTGTCTCGTTTAAATTGCAGTTGTGCTTATGTATTTGTGCACTGGCTACCCTGCTGTCAAGGAGACAAGGGGATGGTTTCAGGTAAACAGGTTGCTTTTCTGTTGCCGTCGACAACGTCCCTAGTTGTACAGTGACAGAAAACAGCATGGTGCCATTAGCAATGTAAATACCCGCTGATTTGTGACGGTGGTGGTGTCATGCTGTTGCTGGTGCTCATTAGAGCTTGCCTGTATAGATATAAAGCATCGACAGCTAATGAATGAGCTTGCTTTGGTACAAAAGGTGTATACAGCACCAGTAGTTTACTGAAGCACACACCTACTGCATTGTCAATGGCTCCACTCATGTTCATTAGGCAGCTAATCGTGTTTTGTTGAATGTGCGCTAACTCTGTGGCCTACAATCATGTGTGTGCACGCGCACACACACAGACACGCAGAAACACACACACAGATACACGCAAACACACACACACACATTCATCAACTCTGGCACAGTGATTTATCTCTAAGTTAATTGGATGTCATGCGCTGTGATGAACTCGTTTCTTGATTAATAGGCTCCTATCCGTTGTTAGTCTGCTAATGTTTAGCAAGGCTGACCACTCTCCGTCCAGATCAGGCACAAAGATGGTCGTCACTTCTCTCGTCCTACCCCCCCCCCACCACCACCACCACCTACCCACCTCCACACACACACAAACACACACACCAGACACAAACAGACCAAGGTTTTGGATATAATGAGGTCCCACTACCCACTGCTGCCAGGTGTAAAGGGCACAAGGCTGAGTGATTCATCAACATGATAAAAAGCTTACCTCCATGATGATTGTGTTAATCAGCCATATCATCACAGCTTGGTGTCTTCTGATCAGTCAGGTACCATGGTTACATCATGCTGCTGAATAGAGAAAGGATTTGCTTTGTCATACTGTATCAGGGCCAAGTAGATTACTCAATAATGACTTAGACGGAGGTCTAAGTTAAGATCTATTTGCATCCAACTGATAATATGAGGCTTGACATAATCATGTAATATTACTTATACTGAAATATAATAATGTAATATTATTATAGTATGTAATGTAATAATGTAATATTATTATAGTATGTAATGTAATAATGTAATATTATTATAGTATGTAATGTAATAATGTAATATGACCACCCCCACACACTGCAGAATGACATGTGATCAAATAGAGTCTGAAATAAAGCTACATTAACTGGTAACACTTTAGAATAGCTCACACAATTCATAATTTAATTTCATAATAATAAAGCATTTGTTACCTATTAGTTAACGGTTTGTTCACCATTAATCTGTATAAGTGTTGGGATGTGTAATCACTTTTGGAGAATGCACCTTTGCCTTACGTCTCAAACACTCTCATTTGTGGACTTGTTCCATAACAATGAATGACTTCTGACCTGGTCTAGGGTTCAGACTGTGAAGCAGACCCCCAATGATCACCTAGAGACAGCGCCGTGATTTGACAGCAAGGGACATGTCACAGAGAGATCAGAATATGTCCCAGTGTAGGTGGAAACTGTCATTAAGTGAATCCAGAACCTTGACCTCTTAGTGAACCCGGCGAAAAGCTGATGAAGCTGATGAAGATGCCGATGATGAAGATGCCGATGGGATCCATTCATAGCAGCAGACAGAATTGACTTGAGTGTGATCTGACTACTGTAATGTAAATACACTCTACCAGACTGAAAACCCCATTGGATCTGTCCACAACTCAATCACTTGAGTCCAGGTGAATTAGTGACCTTCGCCCTCCCAGGGGATCTCCCTGGAGAGGATGGTAATGAGAGTCCTTATCCCCCTAGCCTTTCCCTACCCCACGAAAGAGGAAGTCATATTAGGTGATAGATGACGTCTTGAAAATGTGGTCATTACCTTGGAGTGAATTGCTATTTTGATGCATAGCTCTCTGTATCGAATGGTGTGCAAATTCAAATGAGATTTGAATTTTTTATGCGTCTCTAAATGGCTGGAACAAAGTCTCTGATTTTCTTCTGATGGGAAGGTGCCCGAGTCGGTGAGAGGGATACCTTGGTCGTCCTGTTTTCAGCCGATCTGTGCTTCAGTTTAGCTAGGCCTCATATGACTCATACGACACTGCACCTCATGATCAAATATTATTAAATGCAATAAATCAGACTCTGTTTTTGAAACAGACTTGTCAAGTGAGACTTGTTACCGGACTTACACCACACACATGAAGACGCAAACACACTCATTCAGCCCTGCTACAGTTTAAAGAAAGTAACAATCAAGTTTGTGTTTGTGTGTCTTTGTGTGTCTTTGCCGAAGTACATTCGGGCCCTGTGTTTGACTTTCAGTCTCACATTTCATCAGATCCCTTTTCATTTGCAAATACACTTCAGATGTAATCTAATAATGGAAACAGAAAATGTGCTTTGAAAGGCCTAGTTAGTATTTCAACTATTTAGAAATGTTCTGGTAGATAATGAATTCATTCTGTCAAGCCCTGTCACTGCCCGAAGGCTGTGTTCCACATCCTTTTTAATTAAACAGCATGACCACAGTTACCTTTTTTGGCTTTAACATTGAAAACATTTCTCCATGGCATTCCTAGAGGGCTCTGACTTCATGTCTCCTTCAGTGCCACATTCTTGTCCCAGCTATTTTCAGAGCGGAATTTGGGCTTCTTGAGAGATCAACGCTGTCAAATTCTTAAAGCTTTTTAAGGTTTTCTTCAACTAATGTAGTCTGTGTGAGCTTAATAAACATTGGGGCCTCAGAGGTGCAGTCAATGTAGGCAGAGAGACCATGACTACTGTACCTGCATCGTTTAATCATGGAAGTCTGCATGACTCCAAAGACAGGCTTTAGATTTACTTAACTGCACATCACCCTGTCTCACGCTACGGAAAAATAAAGAGTTGGTTTCCTGGCCAATCACATCCAGTTATTGTGTCGAGTTGGTTTAGCTTCTGCCACTGCATGGCGTGAATGGGTTAAGGGACAGCTCACTTTTTAAACCATTTCACAAGTCCGAAAGACATGTCCTCCATATCGTAAGAGGTTGATCTGACCTCAAGATAATACTGCACGTCTGAACGTGTTGCGTAAGTCCAGCAGTGGGAAGCAGGTGCAGGGTTGACCAGTGTGACACGGTGGAAATGACTCCTGATCGAAGAGGAGAGTATTTGCAGCAGGATTATTCGACAGGCTTTACTGATGGCCTGGGGGTTTCTCTGTGGAGGCCTACACACACACACTTACACACACTACATACACATACACATAGACTTGTACAAACATGACACGCCCTTGAACTGATATACACACAAAGTACCCACACACTCCATTCAGTACACACACACTTAGATAGATGCACACACACACACACACACACACACACTTTTAGACATTTAGAAGACGCTCTTATCCAGAGCGACTTACAGTAAATACAGGGACATTCCCCCGAGGCAAGTAGGGTGAAGTGCCTTGCCCAAGGACACAACGTCAGTTGGCATGACCGGGAATCGAACTGGCAACCTTCGGATTACTAGTCCGACTCTCTCACCGCTCAGCCATCTGTTCTCCCAAAAGAACACCTTGAAAATATCGAGGCGGATTGGAGTGAGATTGGAGGAGAGAGCCTGGGCAGGGTGAGTGCAGCTTTGAAGAGCCCAGCGTAGGGAGGAGGAGGAGGTGGTGGAGGTCCACACACAGCCCCCTCCAGAACCCCCCTCCACAGCCCCTGCCCTCTACCCAAGCTCTGAGAGGGCCCACCTGAGCAGATGAAAGCGGGGTCTTAGAGGGGACTCGCTGGCATTATCCCTGCACCCTGCATCAAGTGATTGGAAAGGCTGGGAGGAGTGTGATTCATCCCTCCACTCTGCCACACTGCAGCAGCAGCTACAGCGCATCTTTGGAGATAGACGTCGGATAACAGAGGTATGGGGGAGGGAGGGGAGGGTGGGAGAGGAAAGGGGGAGACAGCGAGAGCGACTGGTGTACAGATAGAGAGGGAGAGAGAGGGAAAGAGAGAGGGAGAGAGGGAGAGAGAGAAAGAGAGAGGGAGAGAGAGAGAGAGAGAGAGAGAGAGAGAGAGAGAGAGAGAGAGAGAGAGAGAGAGAGGGAGTTGAGAGAATCAGAAGCCGGTGTGTGCTGGTGGCCCGTCGTGAGAGGAAAGTGGCAGGCGTGGCAAGGCGGGAGAGCTCCTCCGATTTGTTTTGTTGTCCTCTGCAATTTGAATATCAGTCAGTGAAGTAGGCCACTTAGCAGATCAATTTCAAAGGATATTTGCATGGTGGATTGGCCGATGGGTAGGGTACGATGTATATTGAGCTCTCTGAAAAGGGTCTGTTGTGATGGAGAAAATGTAAGCACTTTGGGTCTAAACCTCTGCTTTCAGCGTTATTGAATTCTTGCCTGTCAGGCCTTCTGTCCGTTCCTTTATGCCTCCACTGTTCTGTTGTAGCGATCATGAAAAGAGGAAAACACGAAAGGACAAGCAACTTGAAAAGAGGAAGGGAAAAAACATCTTTGCTTTTACTCCAGGGATTTAAAGAGCAATTGAAGTATCATTCTGCCACTATGTGGTCGATTATTTCACAGAGATTAGTGTGTGTGTGTGTGTTGAGTGGAGTGCATTTATGTGTTTGTGACTGCACAAACACGTAACGTTTCGCATGTGAATTAATCGGTACAAGGCATATAGTACCGATTAATGTCACATGGAATTCTTGTATAGGTTACATAACAAGGTCTGATTGAGTCTCAGATATTAAACCGTTCATCAGAGAAAGCAACAAGCAACTTTTCTATCCTGCACCCCAAAGTCAACCCTCCCCTCTCGTCACAACCCTGTGGTTTCACCATCCCTCCCTCTTCCCTCTACCATCCCCACTCACTCACTCTCTCACTCACTCACTCTCTCCCATCCCTCCCTCTTCCCTCTACCATCCCCACTCACTCTCTCTCTCTCTCTCTCACTCACTCACCTCACTCACTCACTCACTCACTCTCTCCATCCCTCCCTCTTCCCTCTACCATCCCCACTCACTCACTCTCTCACTCACTCACTCACTCACTCACTCTCTCCCATCCCCTCCCCTCTTCCCTCTACCATCCCCACTCACTCACTAACTCACTCATTCACTCTCTCACTCACTCTCTCCCATCCCTCCCTCTTCCCTCTACCATCCCCACTCACTCACTCATTCACTCACTCTCTCCCATCCGCCCCCTCTTCTGGTTCTCAGTGAATAAAAGAAACCCATCTTTTGTCACAATCAGGAGACTCCTTCCTCTGAGTGGATGTGTACAATCTCCCTCTCTTTCTTTTGCTCTTCCTCCCTCTCTCTTAATCTCTCTCTCTCTCTCTCTCTCTCTCTCTCTCTCTCTCTCTCTCTCTCTCTCTCTCTCTCTCTCTCTTCCTCTCTCCTCTGGTTCTCTTTCAATTCTCTACTCATCTCTAACTCTTATGCTTTTCTTCCCTCTCTTCCCTGTCACTCACTCACTCACTCCCTTTCTATCTCTCTATCTCTCTCTTTTCTCTCTCACTGTCTTGGTATCCCTCTCCCTGTCACTCACTTCTCTCTCTCTCTCTCTCTCTCTCTCTCTCTCTCTCTCTCTCTCTCTCTCTCTCTCTCTCTCTCTCTCTCTCTCTCTCTCTCTCTCTCTCTCTGAGCTCAATAGTCTTTGTTAATCCAGTGTGTATGTTATCCCTCCCTCCCCCTCAGTCCTGCCTCCCGTCCTCCCCCTCCCCTCCTCCTGCGTCCCGTATCCCTGTGAGAGAGAGTGGCCTGGCACTTCACCCTGCGCACGGCTCTCACCCAGCAGTGCAGTGACAGAGACAGACCGCTCGCTGCTGCCGCCGCCACTGCGCACACCGCCACGGGCAGCGCGCTCTGCATAGTCACACACACACGCGCTCACTCTCACACACACAGAGGAGGGTGAGAGAGGGAAGAGGAGGCAGAGAAAGAAAGAGAGAGAGAGAGAGATGAGGAGGGTGAAGGTTGGTGCGCCGCAGCTGTGAATGGGACCGGCAGGAGAGAAGAGGAGAGACAGTCCTTTCAGCCTCAGACACGTCAGCCTCCAGAGAGGAGGTGCTCTCCCCCCCTCCCCGCTCCACACTTCAAGAGGATTCAACTTCTACTATCTGGCAAACGTCCACCGTCTCAGAGATGGAGTCTCCCACCAAGAGATCGAGGAGTTTGAGAGCACCTCGCTGAAGTATCTCCAGCCAGACCAGATTGAGAAGATATGGCTCCGTCTCCGAGGACTCGTGGAGGTAGCAACCTTGAATCTGACGTGTGCAAGTGGGAGTCTTTGTGTGTGCGTGTGTGCAAAGTTTTTTTTGGGGTGTTTGTGTATTTGTTGCGGTTGTATCTGCGTTGTCAGATTTGTTCCCTGGTCGTTTTCCCGCTTCGTGTACATGTATTCTGGATAAATGCCGATTTGGGTTCGATATTTATTTATTACATGTTTAGTATTCATATATATTTGTGTGCATTCATGTGTCTTCCTTAATTCGTTCTGTTTCATTTGCGTGCTTGCTGTCCAAACTTAGATCCCAACCACTCTAAACTGACAGTGAGCTATAGCAGGGAGGAGCCACAGGGCTTTAAATGTCTTGAGACTGATGACATTTGACAGCTTTATAGTTTATTTGGTGGACTTTGAGTCTATCTTCAGTCCTCAGAATGTGACTGGCTTCTTCTGCATCCATAAGCTGTGTTTCAGACGGGCAGAGAAGATCTGAGTCGAGTGGATCTGATTGATAAAAAAAGATCTTTGAGAATAAGAGAAGCGATAAAGAGATGGAGAGAGAAAGAGATGGAGAGAGAAAGAGAGAGAGAGAGAAAGGAGATGGAGAGAGAAGAGAGGGAGAGAGAAAGAGATGGAGAGAGAAAGAGAGGGAGAGAGAAAGAGAGGGAGAGAAACGAGATGGAGAGAGAAGAAGATGCATATCTGGAATCCAATTACATTTGCATATTATTGGAACTCGGAACAACCAATGACTATCAGTCACAACCCAGAAAAGGACCTCCTTTTCCCTTTAGGGTAGCTACTTTTCCACAATCCCTTTCCTTACAGGGAGAAAAAATGTACATGAGAAGAAAATAAAGTTATACTCAGACTCCTGGTGTTTAGCTTGACCTTTCTCTGCCAGCCAATCAAGAGAGGGATGGGGTGGGGCAAGAGCAGGGGCTGCTTCAGAATACTGTTATTGCTTCGGGTCTGAATGAAATGCAATTTCCTCTATCCCAAAGATGAAAAGAACAGTGCAGAGGCAGAGTGCATGCATAGGCCTGAAAATGAGAACAGACAGTGTCTCCTGGAGTTTAACAATCAGCCTGTTCGCACGCTTACTCTCTTCCTGGAGTTCAGAACTGCAGTTATTTTATTCTATGATCTATCGTGCCAATTTTGTCTCATATCCATTCCTTACTTATGAAATCTTACCACGATGTGTGTGTGTATTACCTCTTGTTTGTGTTTATGTGTGTCTTTTTTGACACAAACCCAAACATAACGCCTTGTCCAGTCCACATACTCGGTTTATTATTTCACACACTGACTGTGTCACGTACTGTATGTGTGATGTTGATGCGTGTTCGTGCAGTACACAGTGGTATTAACGTTCCACTGCTGCCCGGGTGTCTGCTGCGTGTTGACGTCTGTTCAGGGCCTGATTGGTCCACTGGAGAGCCCCTCTGTATACTGGGAAACATCAGCCTTTAATCTGGCATTTACAGAGCTCATTCTGAAGGCTTGACTGACAGCTGCTACAGCTGTCCACTGCTGTGACAAGTACTCTTCCAGTGCATTGTATCATTGTTTGGGTGGTCGTTGGTGTGTACGTTTGTTTTTTGGTTTGGGTGGTGTGTTCGTTTGGAGCGTGCACAGTTTTATGTGTGGTCCGATTTGTGTATTTGCGTATGTGTTTGTGTGTGTGTTGCCGAGAGTGTGTTTTACTGCGTGTATGGCCGTTTGTGTTTGTGTTGTCATGTGCTCTGGCAGCTTAGCAGGGAGATTGTTTGGTGGCAGTGTAGGGATCATGGTGTAATACTGGCTCATTCTCACTTCACTCTCCACTTCATCACCCCTTTTCTCTCTCTCTCTCTCTCTCTCTCTCTCTCGCTCTCTCTCTCTCTCTCTCTCTCTCTCTCTCTCTCTCTCTCTCTCTCTCTCTCACCCTCTCTCTGTGTACTTTTAGTGATGAATACACACAATGGTCTCACCAATCATTCCCAGAGAGAGCAAGAGAGAGAGAGAGAGTGTGAGAAGAGAGAGAGCAAGAGAGAGAGAGAGCAAAAGAAAGAGGGAGAGACAGGGAATAAAGAGGGAAGGGTAGATTACTCTTCTCTCTCTCTTTATTTGTCCCCATCTCTTTCACATACAGTAATGGCAAATACAGAGGATCTCATATCAGACATGTAAAATCAGCCCCTAACAGAAAGTGTTTTTTACGATATTAATTTGTCTCCTCACGGACTCAGGCAGTATGTTTCAGGCAGCGTGTAAAGCCCATGTCAGCCACTGATGGATGTATAAATGACAAGCTGTGGTTTTGTTACTTAACACTGACGAATAGTCCTTCTGTTCCTGCATCCGTAATGGTTGTTATTGAGTTACCATTGCTAAATGAGATCACTGCGGGAGTGCCTCGCTCGTGTTCCCACCAATACCATATTAATGGAAATCAATGGATTGATGAATCCATTTTGGAACAATTAATCAGACTGACTGACTTTTTGTAGTATCGAGAGAGAAGCTTTTTTCAACCACCAATGAAATAACCAGAAATACAGAGTATGGCAAAATAAAAACACAAGCTCATTATTTCATGCCATCAGGGCAGTACTGTTTAGCACAAGCATTCAGTCAGTTCCTGTTTCCTATTCAACACTTAAGTTCATTCAGTCCCATGATGCCTAAGCATGCATCAGGATTGTTGTGGATGCCAGCATGACTGTAGGAGCCATCAGTGCACTCACAGTGTAGTTTACGTCACCTCAATGATCTCCCTTTGCCACTGTCACAGAGGCAGAGACGGAGGGAGAATGTTTGAAAGAGATAGTGTCTCCTTAATCTTACATATTATCTATTTTTTTCAATATTCTCTCTCTCTCTCTCTCTCCCTCTCTCTCTCTCTCTCTCTCTCTCTCTCTCTCTCTCTCTCTCTCTCTCTCTCTCTCTCTCTCTCTCTCTCTCTCTCTCTCTCTCTCTCTCCCTCTCTAACCCTAACCCTAACCCCATCCTGTCTTATTTTCATGACTGACTCAACCCACCTTACTAATCAATGCCGCAAACAGTGTATGAGTTGGCCGTCCACGCCTGGCTTTCCAGCCATAGCTATTTGATGGGTTTATGGTTACATTTTGATGTACATTTGGCCCCCAAGATTTGTTTTTATCACTTAACAAATGAGTTTTAGCTGGTAGCATTTGTCTAAGATTGTCATCCTTATCTTGCACTTTTGCATGGCATTCCTCATACCTTGGACAGATTGATATGTAGGCTATAGGGACGAATTAAGCTAAGTGCTCAGAATTCTGCCTGAATGGAAGGTCACTCTTTAATGTTTCTGTCAGGAGCCACCGTCTCCTCCCCCCCAATCCCCCCCCCCACACTCCCCCCCCCCACTCCCCCCCCCCCCTCTCTGCTTTGGAAGCCAATGGCCTGTCTATCTAGGAAGAAAGAATGGGAGGTTATTTTGTGTATGTGTGCGCGTGTATTTGAGTGCGTGTGCATGTGTGTGTTTGACCTGGTACATAGTAGGGTGGATGGACGGTGTAACAACAGTATATACGAGAGAGGCTTCTCCTTTCAGTCTCTCATTCTCTCCCTCTGTTCTCTGTTTGTCAGGAGGAAGTACAAGAAAACGTCCCAGAGGTAAGTCCAGCTGCAGGGGGGAAGGATCTCCCATCCCTCACGTCTACCACTGAGAGGAGCAGAGGGGGCTGTGCTGGGCTCCTACAACAATCACGTCCAATCAAATTAACAATCAATGTTACAAAGGGCTTCATAACCAATCGAAACCCGAAACAATACACAGCCGAACACACACACACAAGCACGCACACACACATCCCTGAGCATTTTTTTTTACACTGTGTGAAAGTGTGTACAGTATAATTACCAAGTGATTAGTGTCTTGTCTGAATAAAGAAATATGCCACGTGTTTGTAAATGACTTAACAACGACTAATTGTTTAGTCATGTTTTCTTTGCACAGCAATCTTGAAGTTCATTAGGTGAGCTTGGCCAAAGTTGCTCTGATACTCCTGGGAAATAAAGGAATCGATTGAGTCAGAGGGCGAGGCCTTTATTTATTCCGTTTTGGGAATCGATAATGAATGAATGATGGGCCCACGATGCAAGGAAATATGCAACATCTTTAAAGTTTCAAATGTTCTTTTGTGTGCAAACGTACACACACACGCAGAACAGTATGAGTCAGATGAGCTCTCTATGCATCTGCTATTAGACCAAGAGGATGACCCTGTGGTCCACAGGTGACGTTTGCCTCAGGCAGATCTACCTCATCACAAGCGCAGATTAAATAGCTACGTTACAAAAAGAAATATTTTTACTTATAACCCAAACTTTCTTCTGATCTCTGCCATACTGTCCGCCATATGGTGTGCAACATATGTGTTCGTATCCCGTACAACCCCTGTTCTAATCACCCTTGGTTGTCTGTTTGCCCTCAACTGTTTAGTAATTCTATCAGATGGCTGCTGACGTCATTCTTATATTGTTTACTATTTTAACCGAGGCTTGATTTATTTATTCGCTACAGAAAAATGTGCCTGCTGTACGTCTGTTGGCGCAGTAGTCTACGTATCTGTCATAAGACATTGGTTTTCTTTTTCTTCCTGATAAATTTCTCATTTAGAGAATTTGCTTTTACTAACTCACTGTCAGTTTTGTGCCGTGTGGTTATAATTATTTTTGCCTTTTTCGTTTTTGGAGTGACACTGTTATTGTAGTTATGATTGAATCTGGTTTGTGTCAGGTTGCGTGTTGCCACAGTCAGTGTGTGGTAGCTGGAAGTGGTAGCTAGCTGTTAAGCTAGCTGTTGGGCTTCTCTGCTGGGTCTGCTGGCAGCCCTGGGTGGGCAGAGTTCCTGTGTGGAGCTCTATTGATTGACAGCTCCATATGTGTCTGTGTAATTATGCCTGGGCTAATTGGCTGCAAGGAATGCTGGGACTTTGTCATTACTGACACACCAGGACAGCCTCTAACACAGATGGAGGGAAAGATAGCCTTTGCACAGAGAGGGGGGGGTGGATGGGGGGGGGGCAAGAGAATGTGTTTGTGTGTACAGCACTGTATGTGTGTGCTGTGTGTGTGCGTGCAAATGTGTGTGTGTGTGTGTAAATGAGAGAAAGAGATGGAGGGATAGAGAGATAGCAAAGAAAGAGAGATAGTAGATCAAGATAGAGAAAAGAGGGTCTGGGTGGCAGGGGGGGGGGTGGTTTGTTTGTATACTATACATCTTTCTATTCTTAAATGGGCAAAACTCCAGATCAACCTCCTGACACTAAAACCATTAAGCCTCTGCTTTGTGTTCATTTGGTTGAGCCCAGCTGTATGCGCACACAATCTCTCGATTCCCTCTCTTCACTCTCTTCTCTATGGCGTGAGCACCATTAGTTCCTAAGTAGTTCTTCTTAGAGTGGTGCTTGTGGAGTCACAGATCATGTAACAGTTTATCCCTGCTTGTGGTTTTTCAATCAGAGTTCTTGCTAAAACACCATCCATCCAAGGCCCTGTGTGTAATCTGTACAAGTGCATCATTCCCTCACAACCTAGCCGTCATGTTTGCTGTGTAGAGAACAGCTCCAGGAAGGGAGGAAGGACAAGTGAATGTTATTCAAACGGGGCCCAAGTTGGTCAGGTTTTAAAAGGAACACCAAGGTTTCTCTATGTGAAGAACAGGACCCTAATATCTTCCTGCAGAGCAATGAGAATCCGAAACATACAGGAACCTTTTTTTTACAAACTGATCAATCGTGAAAGACATTAAAGCAAATTATCCAAATCACTTCGCAACAGTCTACAGTTTGAACTCAACCCCTACCAATTCCGCGTTTGCTCCATCTAAACGACGTCTGCCCTCAGAAATAAAAAACAAATTAACTCTTTCACTTGAGTTGTTGGGTCACTATTGCAGTGTTATCCTTTCACCCAACAGTAAAAGCAGTAATGATTTTAAAATCTCGGTTCATGGCGGGTGTCCAGCTACATGTCTTAGGGCGGGGGGGGGGGGGGGTATGGGAGTGGAAACACTGTCCAGCTGGTCTAGTTTCTGCTCTGCCTCAGAGCATTTTGTCTCTGTGCCTTTATGACGCATGCTGCTCAGGCATCCAGGCTATGGACTGATGTTTGTGGTTTAGGGGTAGTAGGGTTAGAAAGAGAGAGAGGAGAGATAGGGGGACGGAGAGATAGAGAGAGAAATAGAGGGAGAGAGATCGGGAGAGGGGGGGAGAAAGGAGAGAGAGAGGGAGGGAGAGAGGGTGAGAGAGAAGGAGAGAAATAGAGGGAGAGAGATCGAGAAAGGGAGGGAGAAAGGAGGGAGAGAGGGAGGGCGAGAGGGTGAGAGTGAGGGAGAGATGGAGAGAGATAGAGAGACGGAGGGAGAGAGAGGGGAAAGAAGGAGAGAAATAGAGAGAGGAGCCAGGGAGAGAGAGAGAAAGAGAGAGTGAGGGAAGGAGAGACCTGAGTCATAACAAACACACAGGGGCACCTCTGTGTTCAGGATTTCTCCACTCCGCATCCTGTGAACTCACGTTGGGGGGAGGGAAGGACGTGAGGGATGAGAGGGATGAGAGGGATGAGAGGGATGAGAGGGATGGAGGTCCTAGAGGAAGGGCAGGAGCAGAGGGGGACAGATATCACGCCGTTGTGAGGAGCGACGAGGGAAAGCGGAGCTTTGCTGCTGTTAATGGCCGGGTTTCCCAGATTCGTTAAGAAGCTCTTAACGCTAAGAGCTTCTTAAGAGCGTTCTAATAACGCTCTAGAACGCTCTTAGAACGCTCCTAAGAAGCTCTTAGCGTTAAGAGCTTCTTAACGAATCTGGGAAACCCGGCCAATGACAGTAATCAGGCAGCCAGTGTTGAGGGCTTTGGCTGCATTTCAAGAACATCCCATTAGATCCTATTACCCCTGCTCTCTCTTTTACGACTCCCTTCTCTTACTTCTTTCAGCCGTCAGAGGCTATTTGTCAGACAGTGATGTGAGATGTATTTACTGCTGGTGATTCAGTTTGAATAATACAAACCACCGCAGAACACAGATGTACGTAGATGAGGACAAGGCACATACAATTATATAAAGAAGGAAATGCACTCATTTGGCTTATATACCTGCCACAGGTCTAGAAGGTCTAGAATTGAGGATGAAATTATATTTCTTGTGTTTTTTCAATCTCTCTAAACATACATTTTGTTCAAACTGTGGTTTACAATCCTAGACTAGCTTTAGAAACGTCCCAGCACTGCAACTAGACCCTCCTCACGGTGCGGTTGGTGGTCCCATAATGATCTCATACGTATATATCTCCCTCCCCTCTCTCTCTTTCTCTCTCTTCCCTCCCCCCTTCCTCTCCCTCTCCCCTCCCCCTGTGCCCCCCCCCCCTCCGTCCATCCCTTTCTCCCTGCACCTGATAATTAGACGGGTAATTGGCCAGCTCAAATGAACCTTGGAGCTGAGCTAATTACATTCCTCTCAACTGATCTTGTCCTTTCCCTTCCCCTCCGTGTGGAATCAGGTGCTCCTTTCTTCCCCTTTCCCTGAGCTCGCTGGCCATGTTCACTGCTGCCTCGTGGCTCTTTAGAGACACAGGTGCAGAGTGAACCCTCCGATCCTCCTACCCCGCCACACACACACATACACACACACAGTTTCACACACACTTTCACACACACTTTCACGCACACTCACTTTCACGCACACTCACTTTCACACACGCACACACACATTCACACACACACACACACACATACAGTGCACACACTAACGGTAAACAGTACAACACATACAAACACCCCAAAACCCAACTTCCATCCTACAGCTGCTGGATGAGAGTCTGGCGAGATGTATTTACACCTCTTTGTGGGAGAGGTAGAAGCATTCACTGACAGATCAATTCCATCGATTCAATGTTGCTGTTGTGTGTTGCTATGCTTGAAATCAACTCTTTGATCAAAAAAAAAAAGAACAAAATTCTTAACGAGAATGTTTTCAATCATTTGAGGTAGAATATTGATGGGGATGTTTTCTTTTACCTATAAACACTTATTTGAAGAGTGTAAGTACATGCTGTGTCTCAAGTGCAGGTGGCTGAGCGGTTAGGGAATCGGGCTAGCAATCTGAAGGTTGCCAGTTCGATTCCCGGCCGTGCCAAATGACGTTGTGTCCTTGGGCAAGGCACTTCACCCTACTTGCCTCTGGGGAATGTCCCTGTACTTACTGTAAGTCGCTCTGGATAAGAGTGTCTGCTAAATGACTAAATGTAAAATGTAAGTGAAGCAAGTACCACAATGTAAAGGTCCACATGCTCCCCTCACACGGGCCTCCGGAGGCCCCTGGCACAGGACATGGTGGGGAGGCCCCTGGCACAGGACATGGTGGGGAGGCCCCTGGCACAGGACATGGTGGGGGGGCCCCTGGCACAGGACATGGTGGGGAGGCCCCTGGCACAGGACATGGTGGTGGGGCCCCTGGCACAGGACATGGTGGTGGGGCCCCTGGCACAGGACATGGTGGGGAGGCCGCTGGCACAGGACATGGTGGGGAGGCCCCTGGCACAGGACATGGTGGTGGGGCCCCTGGCACAGGACATGGTGGGGAGGCCCCTGGCACAGGACATGGTGGGGAGGCCCCTGGCACAGGACATGGTGGGGAGGCCCCTGGAACAGGACATGGTGGGGGGGGCCCTGGCACAGGACATGGTGGGGAGGCCCCTGGAACAGGACATGGTGGGGAGGCCCCTGGAACAGGACATGGTGGGGGGGCCCCTGGCACAGGACATGGTGGGGAGGCCCCTGGCACAGGACATGGTGGGGAGGCCCCTGGCACAGGACATGGTGGGGGGGCCCCTGGCACAGGACATGGTGGAATAATGGAGATTCATCCGGAGCATCACCCACTTAATCTCGCCCTGTAAATCATCCGCCCATCCCTCCTGCATCTCTCCGCTGGCATCATCCCTCCTGGAGGGGATGACCCGGGAGAGAGAGAGGCACTCAGGCCATCATCCCTGCTCTGTTTACGCCACGGTTCCTGACGGTACGGGTGTGCCCAGCCCAGTCTCCACGGGCCCACAGGGACGTGCAGACTGGGGGGGATCTGCCCGGGCACTGGGGCCAGGACGTGCAGACTGGGGGGAGCTGCCCGGGCACTAGGGCCAGGCTTGAGATTGGCCCATGCTCCCAGATGTGAGATACTTTGTTTTTAGAGCAAAGCAGATGCCGCGGTTATTCAACGACGACCACATTTATGAATCGTGTTGTGTTATTATTTTGTACCGCACTGATGGGGGGAATGCAAATATTAGTCATTTGGATCTGTGCTTGATTGATCTTGCCTGGGATCAGTGGGCTCGTCTTAGGTCCAACCCACCTTACATTCCAGACACTGTCCTTGTTATCAGTGATCAGGGATGTTAGTCTGTCTAAATGCTTTGTACATACTGGCTGACTCCTGGAGGAATCTGACATTGACATCAGAAATTGAATAATGTTGTTTGCCACAGAATAGATGGCTCTTTCATCAACATGTGATTAATGACGCTTTGTCTGCTTGGCTTGGTGTGTGTGTGTGTTCTCGCACTAAAGAGAATTACACGTAAATGTTTGGATTTCAGGGTTGCTGTAAAAACATTGCTATCCTATCTGTGTATAGTAGCTTCTTTTCAAAACAAAATAAGTCAAACAGAGTTACTCAGGCCCCATTCACTCATCCACTCACTAAAGTCTTTTCATAGTCTTTTCAAACAGGTCCATTCTCTTAACATCGTTCACATAGTCTTTTATAGGCAAGGCAAGGAGACAGTTAAGGAGTACAATGCTTGTCAGCGAAATAAGCCTTTTTGTATTAAATTCTACTTCCTGAATCACTCAAATCCTCAATCACTCTTTCACTGTCACAGCAAAATCCTTAGGAATAGAAAAGTAGGTAGGTCGTTACGATGTTCTAACTTTGTGAACATCGCCTTGGAGGGAACCTTTTGTCTGTTAATGAGTCTTTACCACGCTGCGCCATTTGGAACGAGATAACAAAGGGTCCTTGAGGGAGACACCGCGGAGAACATGAACTCAGATTGGTGTTACGTCTCCAGTGTTGAGTTTTCCGTATTGGGCTCCCCACGCCATCTTTTGTTCCAGCAGTGCTGCTAATTAATTAGGCTTAATTGAGCTGATAATGGAATACTAATTAGCTATAGAGTGACCAAGGCTTGACAACAATGCAACAAAAGATAATTAATCTGTGAATGGGCAATGACTGACCTTGGAAGGTGATTGAGGCTGGCTAATTGTGTGGCTTACCTATTCTTGACTTCTAATGTAGTGTTTTATTCTCTGCTCCTGTTCAACTACAAGCAAGTCAGTCTAAGTTAGAGAGGAGTTCTGTTAGGTCAACCACAGAAATGGCATTATCCACACTTCACTGAGAAAACACAGAAGATTAAAGGCTTGTCTAGGGGAACTTAAAGCCTTTTCCAAGGGTAAGAATACAGAATTGGATCCACAGAAATAGTTTACCTTCAGGGTGTCTGAAAGACTAGTGTAATTAATTTACTGTAGAACTGTTTGCTACGACTTTGAATCCTTGAGGAAAATCTAACCAAAGGTACTCTACCTCATCTATCTCTCAATATTTCATTGAGTTACCTCTCTGTGTAGTGTGTGTTGTGTGTGTGGGTACATGCGTGTGTGTTTGTGTCTATGCGTGTTAGGACAAGCTTCACAAAGCATAAATATTCACCTTTTCACCTTCCTCTTCACTTTGCCACAAGAAAGACACCCAAAGTACCTTTAAAGTATGCTTTCACCCCTGACCTTAACTCTTGTGATCTAATTTCCATTACCCCCTAGCTATGTAGTCGACCACACACCGCTCACCACATTCTGAGGGTCACCTTACAAAGGACAGTCAAAGTCAACAATGAAACTCCATTATGGCAAAATCACAGAGGCGTTACATTTACATTTAGTCATTTAGCAGACGCTCTTATCCAGAGCGACTTACAGTAAGTACAGGGACATTCCCCCGAGGCAAGTAGGGTGAAGTGCCTTGCCCAAGGACACAACGTCAGTTGGCATGACCGGGAATCGAACTGGCAACCTTCGGATTACTAGCCCGCTTCCCTCACCGCTCAGCCACCTGACTCCCCTGTGTGTTCTCTTCCACGAAGTCGCGTCAGCTCCTGAGAGCCTGGACATCCAGCGACTGGAGATCACGTCACGTGTGACTGAGCAGGAGACTCTAGCGGGTCTCCCAGGACCCGGCCCTCCACGCCCGCCCGCGGTGAGACGTTCGCTGCCCGCCGCAGCGCTCGCGGTCGGGGGCTGCCTGCGTCCTTCGTTTGGGAGAATGTCGGTGTCACTTTTTCTCCCTGGTCCTCGCTTTACTCAGGTAGAACACTTTTCGAGTGTCACTTGTCATCCGCGGCGGCTGAACGTTTTACAGTTTTGGAGTGGGAGAGTGCTGGAGCGGTTTTGTGAATGACGCCTGACAAAAGCAATGTTGTTCTGAAAGGAAATTCATGAGAAAGTTACTACCCAGAACGCCTGTAGTGATGCTGTCAAAACGGTCGTGTTTCTAGTTTGCTGCCTGACAAACTCCTAGAATGTATCCTTTTGTGCGTATTTTCAGCTTACCTTGACCTTATGTACTGACCTTTGACAGTTGGATTTCACTCTATTGAATTGTTTTAAGTAAGTTATCGCCATTTAATGGACACCTTCCTGGCCATGATAGAAAACAAAGCATGTTGTAAAGCTGTGTGTGTGTGCGTGTGTGTGTATGTGTACTACTGTACCCAGTGTTTACCTATTACAGTGTTGTTTCTTTTACTCGCACCGAGACACACAATGTCACTATCTTCCTTTCACCATCTGGACCCCCCAGTTACTCGTGTCTTTTTTTCTCTCTTTCTATATCTCTATTTTTCACTTTCTCTCATGCCCTCCCCATTTTTCATCTAATTTAATCTGGTGGATGACGTAACCATGGCGCCCTGCTGGGACAGGGATTATATCCTTCTCCCCTCACACACGTCAACATGGCTGACTTGGCTTGATTGACAGCTCAGGGGGGGTGGCCATCGCCATGGGGACGATGTAGGAACGATGTGAGCTGTGTCACATTGTTGGGTTTGGAACGTTTGGTACTCAGTTTGTTGGGGTTTATTATCCATGTATCGGTGTGCTTGTGTGGGTGTGGGCTTGTGTGTGTGTGTGTGTGTGTAAGTCTCATTGTCTTGACGTGTTTTGAACAGTATTCATTGTGTGGTGATTGTAGACGTTGGAGAGCTTGTCTTTCCTTCCACAGTGTAAGGATTAGGCCTCTGTATGAAACAGTGGGGGACTCCACTGAAAGGAATCAGAGTTAATACAGTTTAAGCCAAATGTTAAGCCCAAGGTTTAGAGCATTAAAGGACTTCACTGGACTGGTCGGTGACATAGCAGAACATATACTACATCACCGTGCCTGGCACATCTGTGTGGCATTTAGAACATATTCTCCGGTTCCTCTACATTTGTACACGGTTAAAACATCTGTGGTTGCAGAACGCTACTGCTGACTGTGAACCTGCATCATAGTCCTGTGAATGAAAGTTGTCCCACAGCCATAAGCGTCCTATTGTGAGATCCTTGCCAATTATCCCCTCTGTAACATTACTGTACACAACACATTAATGAGGTCATTAGTCAACACGTGATTCTGCCTATTTAAGAACAATGTCAGTCAAATTATCCACATCTGGTTGGATGACAGGTGTGACCCTCTGATGTGGACCCCTCCCCCTCCATGTAGATATCACTCCATCCTTTCTTGTACCACTGTGACTGAATGGGCCAACGCCACAGTCATTAACAACTTCATTAAGTCCTTAATTATGCAGCAATGCAACATGTTCCAACGCTTGCATGTTTTAATTCCAAATTATTCTATTCTTACTGCCTACCATTTGTTCTCCTGGCTAATTAGGCGACATGAGTCATCATTACGGTCACTGCTCCGATGAGAAAGAAAGGAAAGTCAAGACCGTTAATTGATTGCCAAGTGTCTCCCAGACCCCGACCAATGCTTTTTTCATAAGATCATTTCTTTTTGGCATTTTTCATGCTTTATTGGACAGTTTTAAGTGAAATGTGACAGGAAAGGCTGGGAGAGAGAGAGAGAGAGAGAGAGAGAGAGAGAGAGAGACAGAGAGAGAGAGAGAGAGAGAGAGAGAGAGAGAGAGAGAGAGAGAGAGAGAGAGAGAGACAGAGAGAGAGAGCAGGGTGGACACGCAACAAAAGACCAAGACCGTATTCAAACTGAGGCCGCTCTGGTCAGGTTGCTGACGTGCTGAGCCTCCCAACGTTTACTTCTTCACTCCCCCGGTAAGCTTCCGAATGTAGAGAGAGTCCTCCAGCCCCTCTTTGGCTTTTTCAAGCAGCAGTTGTTTCCATTTTGTTGAGCTACGCCACCTCATTAAAGGATCGCAGCGGAGAGGGGGGAATCTCATGAAATCTCTTTCAGAGCTGTGAGAGGCGGTGGCCAAATGGCAGTTTGAAGTCGTTCGTCATGACAGGGTGTTAAGTGCTTGCAGGGCAGGCAGGGTAAGAGAGTCGAGATGACGTCAGGCCTGTTTCAGAAAGTTCAGGAACCTGGCTGCCGTCCAGAGTTTTAATGGGGCAAGGGTGAATGAGGCTATATCACAAGAGTAAAAAAATAGGGAAGGAGGTCAGTTCTGAGTCTTGAGTAAATTACATATCTACACAAACACCCAAACACACACACAACATTTGTGTAATCATGTCTCCTGACTTATTGTAAAACTGTGTTAAGCTCTTCTCTGTGTTTAGAAATGATAGTATTTCTTAGCAAAAGACTTTCCTGGAACTGGAGAAAGGCTGCTCGGATTAGAAAATGCACTAAACACTGTTGTATGTCCTACAGTACAACAGCTTCAGACGGATCAAAGACACCACAGAACGTCACACATGCATACACTCGCTCGCACGCACAAACATGTGCACACACACACATACAACAGTGCACACACATGCATAAGCAAATCATGCTAGCATACACCCATATTAAACTACCATACTCCCTTGGTGATGTCACCACAGGTCAGAGCTTCCAGAAGGTACCGATCTGCCTCTGAAGGCACAATGTGTATCGCTGTAACTCACCCGGCCTCCACTACTCATCTGGATTTCCTTCATACATAGAGGTGAAGGCCTTAGCAGAGATGTCCCGGGAGGCTGAGGTGTGAATGATGGTTTACGAGTCACCCTTTTGAATTGATGTAGCTGTGGTTTCTGTGGAGCTTGGTAATGAACACACAACACAGTGTAACCATAAAAACCCATGTGGAGGATGAATGGAGCGAGTGTTTTAAAAATGATGACTCGGCTGGCTTGAATCACCAAGGGGATCCTTTTAGCCAAGCAGGGCGTCGCCTCACGCGTACTCTCCCAGTAAGGGAGAGGGGGCTTGGGCCAAGGTTTATTTTCTGTGCGTGTGCGAAATATATTCAGATACAGTATGTATACATATGTATCTGGAAGTATGAGACATCATGCTGGTAGACTGTTGCTGCTGTAGCAGACTGGGCTGAGGGGGTCATGTGACTGGTACATGTTCGCAAATGTGATTCGTTTTCCATTAGAAAGCTCTAACAGGCTGAAGCAAGAGGGTTTTTTTTTTTTTGGTCTCCTTTTGCACTCCTTCACTCAAAACCAGCGAGCAGTACACAGCGCTTCCTCCATCCTCTGCCGTGAGAGGCACTTGACCTCTGCTAAGTGATGGGGAAGCGGTTAAGGGGTTTCAAATGAACAAGGTGACTGTCACTCCTGCAGGCAGCTGAAGCTTCCAGTTTTCAGTTTGAGTTTCAGCTGGGTGTCCTTCTTTTAAAGTTCTTGATATTCCAGGTTCTGAACTGATTCCACCTCTTCTTTGGCCCAGTACAGTATTTCTGCGTTTGATGTTTGTGTGACGTAAGGGGGAGGGGGTGTTTTCAGCCAATCTCTGGTGTTTTTCCGGAGTTTTCTTCCCTCCGTTGGGTTTTGACAGATCTGTCAACTGAACCTCCCACGAGAGACAGGCATTGTTCAGACGACACAAAGGAATGAATCCAGTGACCCAACATGTTTGAGGGAGTACTGGAACTTGAACAGATTTGTGATAAGCAAGGGAACCAACCAGCTGGCTTTCTGTGGACGTACGGTTTAATATTAGGATAAAATAAAAATGTAAAACTGTCAGCTCGGCCAAATAAGTTTGAACAGCAAGTCTGTTAATACAGTTAGATATGTCAATTATCCACTTCTCTCAGTGCTCTGTCCTAAATGTTTTCTTGTAACCTTTCTCTAACCTTTCAGCTTTTTTTGTTTGTTAAACATTATGAAAATGATTTTCATTGTTTGAGTCCATGCACTAAGCCACAGAAACCATTGTTTTCATGCAGGCAGTTTGGCAGGATCCCTGATACACTACGACTGAGCTTAACTGAGTCATCATGTTCAGCAGGGTTTTCCTGTTATCTGTCCAAACCTGTGTGCGTTCTCTGAATACATGCTAATCTCCCCGGGTGATTACATTGACCTGAGGCATTGATTACATGCTGCCTGGCCCGGAATACCTTCACAACGCAGAACATGCTGCAGGATGGAGCAGCCAAGCTCTGCTTCCCAGTGGTGGTCCACACAGTACTGTCTCCTCTGTACTATGTGGGAAATTGTCACTGGCAGGTGTTGGTCAGACTGTTGTCAAGTCTGATAGATGCTCTTACATGCTCTTCTACAACCACATGTGGACAAATGTTTGATTTGGTCCTTTTTTAAGGTTGGGATTTATTTTGAAAATTAATTCCCTTCTTGGAAAATGGTTGTTGCCTGTGTTTATTCTCAGCACACAATTGATCAAGAATGGTCTTTTGTGGGTCAAACACTGGTCAAACACAGTTGAAAACAACCCTGATTGCTCCTGTAGTTGTATTTGTGTTCACTCAGAGCAGGCCACCAAAGCCACATGACCCACCACAACAAAAACTAAGGGAAAATCCTCAACCTGATTTCGTGCTAATGCCTTCTCCTCTCCCATCTGTTCCCTCAGTAATGCAAAACAAAACAGAATGTGTTTTGTGTAGGGACAACAGTATCAGAGGACATGTCATCATTCACAGCGCTGGTGGGGGAACAACATGCTGCAAACAAGATTCCCCTCTGGAAACAATAATGGCCGGGTTTCCCAGATTCGTTAAGAAGCTCTTAACGCTAAGAGCTTCTTAGGAGCATTCTAAGAGCGTTCTGAACGCTCTTAGAATGCTCCTAATTCTCCTACTTCACAATATGCGATGCACATTGTATTGTGTACACACATTTCACAGTGTAAGAAGCATTTCCCAAGCACATGGTTGGCATTCAAACGATAAATTACAAAGGCATCATTGATTTAATCTATTGTAAAGTCTGTGTTTCCCATGAATACCACTTAAAGATTTTTAAGTGGTATTTTTGACTGGAAAGAGTACACTATTCATCAGGAATAACTGAGTGCTGTTTGCTATTCATTTCAAGGGATTTACCTCATTATCTAATGTAATCTCAAATTATCTAATCAGCATTGCACATTTGCTCCAGATACCTCTGTTGTTCAGACTCATGATCAATATGTGAGCCTGCCTACTTTCTGAAACATGATTGGTTAAATTTAGGAGGCCCCTCAGTTTGCCCTCTCGTATGACCTTGCAATCTGATAGGTGGATGCTATTAACCCGGTCTGTCAGTTTCTTCCTGATAAGAGCAGAGTAAACAGGCCCATTTTGTTCAGTCGACAGTGGGCATCCATTCAGTCGACCGTCAATGTTTACCTTCATATACCTCGTGTCAATGCCAATCTCCAGCCTCCCGTCTCAAGTGTCCCATGACTTTGACATATCGTTTGAAATAAAGTTTTAGACATATTTCCATGAACCCAGGATTGAATTATGAATAAATAAGGTTGCAATGGAATCTAAATTTTGAAAACACCACCATGACATTGGAAGTAGGCCACTGTTAAACTAATTTAAGAATATGGGAGCACTTAGTAATCAGCTTTGAGTCTGGGCAAATAGATGCAATTAAACAATGTTGTTAGCACATGGCTTTCTAGCTATTGACAGACAAACAAAAGCCATGGGTTTGCAACAAAGCTTGTCTGGCAGATAAAGAAAATCTTTTCTAGGTCTTCAGTCGATGTTGCTAACCATGGCTTTGTTGAAGAGCATTTCTAGCGGCATTGCTTTACATAAAAGCAAGAAAATTACCAATTATTAACTCTAAATCACAATGACTAAATAGCAATCTGATTATCAAGTTCTTTCAGGGAGGCATACGTATCTATTCCTTTCTCCATGCAGATTTGGATGGAGAATGTTCACTGACACACAGCTGTTGATAATAACCGTCATTAGTCAATGCATGAACCATGTTTTGTGTTCTATGTCCCATAGAATCCCAGTACTGCACTTAGGGTTGCCATTTTCACCAGATTTGCAGTAATATTACTCTGCATCAAAGTTTCCTGAAGACAGTCAGTGTAATTCACACCCATAGTGGTTGTCATGCATCTGTGCAGTGGCATTTGGCAGGAGAACTTTGTTGCTTGTTGGATGATGTTGTTTTGACATGGCCAGAGCAGAAATCAGTGGCCATCGCAAATTGTGGTTGTCTGTCCCAATGTTGTCTCTCTGGGGTCAGGAGCAGACTGCAGATATCACAATATCACACAATATCAGCAACTACAGCAAATATCAACCAAATAATCCAAAGCCTTTAAAATACTTGACCTTTTTGATGATCAATGTTAAAAGTCTGTAAGGCCCTTGAGCCTCTACTGGTCGCCCAGGCATGCAGCTGACTGCCAAGGCTGTGAGGATATTCCCTGATATCACATTGCCCTGTCTGGCCTTATTGGCTAAATGGAAACCATCATCTTAGACTTAGGAGAGAAAATAATGCACTACCATCCATTTTTAGAACCTCAAAGGAAGAACCGGATGACACAGGTTGCTAAAGGTTACCACGTAGAGAGGCTGAGATTGCTTTACTGTAGATTGCCTTGCTGTTTGCCATTTGTTTTGATGGGATACCAAACAATGTTTGCAATTGATCTTTGCCAATTCCCAGGGATGAGTCCCTTGGTGGTCTATATTTGCCATTTTGAAATTGAGGAATAAGGCATCAAAAGATGATGATGGAGGTCTGCTTACCAATGTGTAAATTGGTTCTTGTCTTCATAACTGTCAGTTACTTGCTGAAACAAACAGCATCGACAAAGATCTAAGAAATGATCTAAGAAATAGATCAATATAATTGAATATTGTAAGATGTAATTCATGGAAATGTAAATTAAGTTGTTGCAGAAAACTGAAGAATTTCAGTTTTAATGAAAGCTTTGTTTCTTCGTTGCAGGTTAAGGTGCCTGGTGAAACAGTTAGAGAGAGGGGAGGCTTCGCTTGTGGACCTGAAGAAGAACCTGGAGTATGCTGCCTCTGTACTTGAGTCTGTGTATATCGAGGAGACCAGGTAGGAACACTACTGAATATGTCAAATTCAACCTACACTCTGTACAAATACACATATTGGAAGGTCTCCAGGAAAGTGGTCTCAAAAGTTAGGAAAAGCTAAACCTAACCCTAGCCCAATACCCCAGATGGAAAAACAAATGCACAAAGCTCAATGACTTTAGGTAGGGAAGAATATACACTGATATCAACACTATGACAAATAAAGTTATATTACCCTAACGTTTCAACAGGTTAGATGACCAATGGTTTGTCCATATATACTGACAGGTTAGTTATGGGTCAGATTATCTCTGCTCCCCCTTGTATATGGCAGGCTGTCGAGTGTCCTGCAGATGTAGATAGCAGAATAAGTCCTGCTCCTTTCACGTCCTGCAGCCCAGATATGACAAGGCTTATGGAATTATGTAACTCTGTCGTCATGCTGGCCCAAGTTCGGATTATGGCAAGCCAGGGCATGACTATTGACATGTTTGTCAGGACACTTTAGGTGCTATTACGTCCAGGCCCTCAGATCAGGCCATCTTCTGATGAGAAAAACAACATAGCGTCCAGCATTAAGTCTTTGCCTGATGTACTTTAAGTAATATTGTAGTGAAACCGGTGAAGGTTGCACCACAAAATGTAATTTTTAAACAATGTTTTAATTAGCTTGTCAGAGTTTGAATGTTACGTAAGTGGTGATTTATGTAGTTTTGGTCTCAGACCAGAAACCAGCTCTGTGCTGTAGTAATTAGTGCTGATGGATTTATCTGTCCCGACCCTCCTGTGTAGGACCGACCGGTTTATACTGGATCTTAATGGGCATTATAACAAAAATATGAATGACCGATATACTGGGCGTCATCTCAAACAGTATGAACAACCTAATGACCCCCCTCCTCCCTCCTCCTCCCAGGCGATTGGTGGACACGGAAGATGAGCTCAGCGACATCCAGTCGGAGTCGGTGCCGTCGGAGGTACGTGATTGGCTGGCGTCCACCTTCACGCGTCAGATGGGCCTGATGCTGCGGCGAACGGAAGAAAAGCCTCGCTTCCGCAGCATCGTCCACGCCGTGCAGGCTGGGATCTTCGTGGAGAGGTGAGACGCTGGTCACGTGACACGCCCACCAGGAAGTGCCACGTCAGGGGACTCACACACACACGCTGACACACACACACAAACACACATGAAAAAACACACACACAAACACATACTCAAACACACGCCTCCATTGCACTTTAATAAAAACAGACGTAACAAATGCCTTGAAATAGAAAGAAATGGTACATGTTTGTGAATATTGACAGTTGGAAAGAGCAAAGTCACCATCCATCACTCCCAAATCTATTTTGCAATTCCATTGCAAATCAGCGTGTTAGAATGACTCCGTCTGTGTGTACAGCCAACACACAATTCATCACAGTGCGCCTGACAAGCATGAAGAACCACAGTTTCTTCTCAATTCGCAGATGAAAATGGCCTTTTGCACCATCAAATACTCAAATGACTTATCATTGCAATATAAGTTTGTCCTCGCACTATATGGTTATGGTTATGCACCACCAGACCATAGAAGATTGGATGATTCCTTGTAGGTGAAAACCTACTTGGCAACAAACCGGTTTCAAATTCAGATTCTGATATGTTTCAGGAAAACATGGTCTTGATTACAGTATATAGCAAAAATACACATAATGTATCTTACTATAATATCATATGAGAACTCCTGTTTTGTCCTTTACTTAAGTCGATGCGGTGTTTGCATGAGCTGCGTTCACATTTGAAAGTTGCCGTTGGGTTTAGTTTCTGGGCCCTGCTGAGCCTGATGCGTTGAAGCTGCTTGTCAGCCTCATTTGATGTCTTTACCTCTCTCAAACAGGATGTACCGTCGAACCTCCAACATGGTGGGCCTAAGTTACCCTCCGTCTGTCATAGGGGTGCTCAAGGTATCACACACACACGCACACACACACAGTTTAACACAGTTATTTGTTTAAAGTAAAACTGTCATTTAAAAAGGCAAAATAAGATCGTAAATGATTCAATATAATTATTTTCCATGTTTGTTCTCCTGACAGCATGTGGACAAGTGGTCGTTTGACGTGTTTGCGCTGAACGAGGCCAGTGGGGACCACGCTCTGAAATTCATATTCTACGAGCTTCTCACAAGATACGATCTCATCAGCCGATTCAAGGTGAAAACTTCTCGGAAGGCTTGTCTGTCACTGAATGTGTCTAATTTCTGTGTGTGATCCTCATTCATGATGAGACAACATGAGAATAATGACAACTCAGGAAGTGGTTAGGCTTCAGTTCTTCTTTTCTGAGTTCATTCTTTCCTTTGTAGCTGGTTGGGTGACGAAGGAAGATAGTATTCAGCTAAGTGTGACTAAGTTGATGACTGAACACACTGCCATGCCGTGTAAGGAGCTTAGTGTTGGATCCTGACAACCGTCTCACTCTAAAGATTCTGATTCAGCATTGTTTTCATGGTTAGAGACACCGAAATGCCTTGGAGCCGTGTAGAATGACTGAACAGGAAATTACTTTAAAATTGGAAACCAATTGAACGCATAATCGTCAGTCCACAGTCGTTGAAAACGAGAAGTGTGCGCAATAAATATAATCATGATTAAAAAGTATTATTTAATAATAACAAAAACAAACCTAAATGTGTTCCTTCCCTCGTGGATCGCCTTTGCTACACTTCAGATCCCGATTTCGGCTGTGGTGTCGTTTGTGGAGGCCCTGGAGGTGGGCTACAGCAAGCATAAAAACCCTTACCACAACCTGATGCACGCGGCCGACGTGACCCAGACTGTCCACTACCTACTGCTGAAGACTGGGATGGTGGTGAGAGGCTCTCCGCCGGACGCTCACCGTCACACACACGCAATCGTTCACACAGAGTGTGCGTTTATTCCTGAGCTTACATAGGTTTAGCACAAAGGCTAGTGTTTCGGTTGCTGCTTTCAGTAATCGCAGCTTTGATCGAGCCTTGTTTCAGGTCTTCTATACATAGATCGTCGCATCAGTGGCTTGGCGATCATTTTGCGTGTTCGTCAAAGAATCCGTCAGCATTTGAAATGCTCAAATTGAAATGGCTTTTTGACAACAATCGTTTCATTGTAGATTTTGTTAATTTTCCCATTTTAATAACACGCTCATTGTTGCTCGTTCGTTCTCAACTGTCATGCTCAACACAAAGACTTCATATTTACTGTTTTATTTCATGTACTGTTTATTTCTGCCCGTTTCTTTCTCCTCCCTTCTGTGGTTTCATATTTGATGTCTGTGCAGTCACTTGAGGGCTTTTCTGTCACTGAGCTATCAATACTAGCAGCAGAGTTGTGTTCAAGCTCCACACAAACAACTCCACACACACACACACACACACACGTGTGTGCACGGACACACACACACACACACACGTGTGTGCACGGACACACACATACAAACCCCCTTTCCTCAGTCTGTTTATTTAATCACTTTAATAAGGTTCTAGCGACAGCTGTGTGTGTTTTCCGTGGGCAGTGCCCTCAGAGTAACTGCATGAAGAAAAAGGGCTCCGAGGCCCCAGGAGAAGGAATGGCATCAATCATTCACCAGGGCCTTCCAGTCTCCAGTAAATCAACTATCAACAGGTCTCTGAGAAAGCGGGCCCAGAAGGAAATGTGGCAGAAATGGAAGGGCAGCCATTTTGTATTCCTGCTCTCTCCGGCTGATTAGTCAACACTATCGATTTTTGACAACCCCAATCCCGATCCCACACCCCACTGACACACACACATACACACACACACACACGTACACACACACTAACCCATCACACAAATATACTCTTGATATCAACCCTTCATTTGGGAAGGCTTTGGAGATCCCCTCAGACTTCTTTCACACCGTCACACGTCACACGTCTTCAGTTTAAGTTCAACCCTGAGATACACAATTATTTGACATTTACATGTAGTCATATTAGCAGACGCTCTTATCCAGAGCGACTTACAGTAAGTACAGGTGTACTTACTGTCAACGTCATTTGGCAGAGCCAGGGATCGAACCAGCAACCTTCTGATTACTAGCCCGATTCCTTAACCGCTCAGCCACCTGACTCCATTTTAGAAATCAGATGACGTCAAACGGAGGGAGCCGCTGCTGTCTTTGTTGCCATCACAACCCCGGATATAAGAACGCATTACTGTTGTAATAAGAGAAGCTATGGTTTCTGGGTACGCTTTATAGGGGTATTAAACAGCAATATAAAATCCAAGGAGCTATTCCTTTTTCTTTCAAGTGGCTGACCTCAGTCACTACGTGGTCTCAAGAAAACTGATTGGAGACAATGTAAGCATGATGGAGTTGGATGAGGTTCTTAATGAGTATAATCTCTCTTCCCTTCCCTTCACCTGCTCTCTCTCTGCTTCACTTCCCTCCTTCACTTCTGTCCTCTCCACTCCTCCTCTCATCTCCTCTCCTCATCTCCTTTCCACTCCTCCTCTCATCTCCTCTCCTCATCTCCTCTCCACTCCTCCTCTCATCTCCTCTCCACTCCTCCTCTCATCTCATCATCTCCTCTCCACTCCTCCTCTTGTCTCCTCTCCTCATCTCCTCTCCACTCCTCCTCTCATCTCCTCTCATCTCCTCTCATCTCCTCTCATCCCCTCTCTCCTTTCCTCCTCTCATCTCCTCTCCACTCCTCTCCTCAGCATTGGTTGACTGAACTGGAGATCTTCGCCATGATCTTCGCAGCTGCAGTCCACGACTACGAACACACTGGAACCACCAACAACTTCCACATTCAGACAAGGTACTGGGTACTGGGCGATGAAACACCAACCTCACCAACCGTTGAGTCACCAATCAATGTGTTCATTTAAGCACAGTCGCCTTTACTTTCGCATCAGGGAATCCTGCAGCCTAAACACAGAGGCTAAACCAATAGCACAGTACATCAAACTCAATGACTCCATAGCCCCAGACCAGAGGAGTCACGCTGGAACAACAACGACTAGAAAATTGTAGGGAACACAGGAAGAACAAAGGTGGTAGAAGAGATTAAATGGCATGAAAGGGAAGGAGTACAGGAAATGAAACGTTTCACCTTTGGACACATTTCTCCTCATTCAGGTCAGACACAGCCATCCTGTACAACGACCGCTCGGTCCTGGAGAGCCACCATGTGAGCGCTGCCTATCGCCTCCTACAGGACGACGATGAAATGAACATCCTGTATAACTTGTCCAAGGATGACTGGAGGTGAGGGGGAGAGGCGGAGGTGGTAAATATTGCATGGATTTGGGATGTGAAGCCAGGGCCGTGGTGGTTGGAAACCACACCCTACAGCCTAGCACTCATCTCTTTTCCTCTCCACCCCCCTCCCTCTCCGCATCTCTCCCTCCCTCCCTGCAGAGAGCTGCGGGCCCTGGTGGTGGAGATGGTGCTGGCCACAGACATGTCCTGTCACTTCCAGCAGGTGAAGGCCATGAAGAACTTCCTCCAACAACCCGAGGGGTGAGTCAGAGGAACTTCCTGGAGTCTCTCTCCTCCACCTCCCTCCCCCTTCGCCCCCCTACCCCGACCGCTACCGCAAACCGCTCTTGTCAACCGTGGCTTTCCATAGCCACAAGGTACAAGAACCTTGCCGGGTGACTCACCCCCACCCCATGAGGTATCAGTAATTCCTCCTGCTTCAGACGAGTAGAGTCGCTGTCGGAATGTACCGGATCCTCTAACCGTGGGGATGGAGCCATCAATCAAACCATCAAACGACTGAGGAGCAATGAATTGTGAGAGCGAACATGTCTGCCGTGATAACCGGAGCAAGGCAAGGCAGAAGAGTCTCATACAACGTATTCTCCTTGCAGGCGCCACTTCTCTGGGACAATAGGGGCAGGGTTTCTCGTACCACACTGAATCTGTCAGGATGTTATATTGCAGGACGGTCAAGCTAGCTGGATTGATCTTAGATCGCTCACGGTCGCCCGGGTTCAGGAGTGTTTTTCTCCATATTTCTCTGAATGTGCCACAGACAGAGTCTGGCATCCTGCCAACCTCAGCATCAGCCCTGGGCAAGGTGCTGCAATGACAGCAGGAATAGAGGGGAGCTGTTTGTGTATGCGCCCATGCACATGCCTGTGTGTAAAAGGGATGAGAACCCGCGCGCGCGCACACACACACACACACACGAGCACTGATAAAAAGAAAATCTTGCACAGTCAGCATAAATGTGTAACACACAATCTACTCAAGTGGGAAAGTCACTCTGCTCCCGGCAAGCTTTAAGTCTGCTCGAACCAATCGGTGTTGTACTGTAGCAAATGCTGACGGGATGGTGGTGGTGAGGGAGGGGGGGGGGGGGCACTGCCTGAACTGATGTGTTTCTCTGTGTGTTTGTGCGTTTTTCTCTCTCTCTCTCTCTTTCTTTTTTTTTTACTCTGTGTTTATGTGTTTCTCTTTCTCTCTTTGTGTGTTACTGTAATGTGTTTCTCCGTGTGTTTTCTATATATCTCTGTGTGTTTCTCTGTGCGTCCAGGGTTGACAAGCCCAAAGCCCTGTCCCTCCTCCTCCACACTGCAGACATCAGCCACCCGGCGAAGAACTGGGACCTGCACCACCGCTGGACAACCTCCCTGCTGGAGGAGTTCTTCAGACAGGTGGGAGTCTGTCTGACTCTGGGAGCTCCCCCTGGGGGGCGGGGAACACCAACATGGCCCCACAACTACTTTAATTGGTGTGGAAGAGAGAAGGAGAGAGAGGGAAAGGGGAGAGAGATGAAGGAATGAGAAGGGAGAGTGGTGAGTGAATGACCGAGAGAGAGAGAGAGAGAGAGAGAGAGAGAGAGAGAGAGAGAGAGAGAGAGAGAGAGAGAGAGAGAGAGAGAGAGAGAGAGAGGTGCTGGAGTCTATCACCTGGTTATTTAATTGCCTTGTGTTTTTATCTAACATTTGTTTTCTTATGTGTCCAATCCTACGAACACTGCAGCTTTTAACTGCTGCAGTGTGGTCATTAAGTGGGCACCGTGCTCTCTCGCGTCCTTCGGTTTGCTTATTTTTGCAGAAAGGGAACTAAAATCAACCCTAAAACGTTCTTGTGCGCCATAAAACATCTGTTTGCGTCTGCAGAACGACAACAGCCATTAAAGTGTCATAGCTTTGCGAGCACTGAATATTAATCACTTGCCTTGTGGCTCACATTAGCATCATCCTCACAACGTGTTTGCAGAAATGCCTTGGCAAATGAATAGCCAATAACAAAAAGCTACTGTCGAGAACATAGCTTACTGCCTGGCTTCTCTCCCTTTCTCATTTGTTTGTAGCAAATCAGCCTGGAGAAAATGAAACACATTTGTGACATAAAAGTGCTCCTGGGAGGAGCTCTGGTTGCATCTGTTGATTATGTGTGGGGGCTGCAGAGGCCCCCCACTGGGAGACATGAGGAAATAGAAGGCTGTGGTCTGACTGGAGAATCGGCTGAAAGGAAAAAAGCCACAGATTGCATCACGCATGACTGTCACATGGGCTGACTAGATGTCTGTAGTGGAGCTTTTGTTGTTTTTTTCTGTGGTGTGTGTGTGTGTGTGGTGTGTGTGTCTGTGTCTACACTAACACAGCTTTGTGTTTTATAGATAGAACACATGAGTGAGGCTGCTAATGTTGTTGCTTGCCTGATTTGACTGTCTCCAGGGAGACAAGGAGGCGGAGCTAGGCCTGCCATTCTCCCCGCTGTGTGACCGCAAGTCAACCATGGTGGCACAGTCCCAGATTGGTGAGACGCACACACACACACACACACACACACACTTATACACTCAGTCACTCACACACACACACATACACACTCATAAACACACACACATACACTTATAGACTCAGTCACTTACACACACACAAAAACGCACATTTACAGTACACTCACATATAAACACACACAGAGGCACGTGTATGCACACACACACACAAACACACACACACAGGAAGACACACATCCACTCACACCCCTTCTGTACTTCTGTACTGCTCTCTGTCCCCAGGGTTTATTGATTTCATCGTGGTGCCCACCTTCACAGTTCTGACGGACATGACAGAATGCATCGTCACTCCCCTCATCGATGACGCCTCTCACTCGGGCCTCAGTGGCTTCAGACGCTCCAGGTCAGCCACTTCCTGTACCACTTCCTGTACCACTTCCTGTTCAACAATGTGTGAAAACGTTCATTCCTAACACCGCTTTTATTAGGAGTAAATCAGGTGACACTTTGTCAGTCACACGGTAGACGGCATTCTAAACTCTGTGCCAGCGTTCTAAAGGAACAGCCAGAGATGAAGCCTGTGTCAGGACCCAGCCGTGTGCCCTGACATGGAGGTCTTTAGAGACACTAATTCGCTGTGATGTCTCACTGTCACCACTCTTAACTAGGGCCCAGCAGTTGGGTGGCACGCAAGACAAACTCACTGACAACAACAATAACAAGCCCTTCATACATTTCTCACAGAGCCTCCTTTGACATGCGATTGTCCTTGCGTATCCAAAACTAGACTTTTAATCCATTGAAGCACTTTTGACCTAAACTTTCAGTCACTTAGTATATTTTTACCGTGTGTTTCCTAACTGGTCTCTGTATGTGTGAGGAGAGACTGAGTCTCTGGATAGTGTCGTGGGTGTTTGCACCTGCGCATCAATATAAACTCTATATTTCTGACAGGGGCCATTACCATCACTCAGCAAGGCTTCAGTCTAGAGTTAACCAACTGGAAATCTGAATGGTGTTCTCTCTCACTCTGTCTCTCTTTCTCTCTCTCTCTCTCTCTCTTTCACTCTCTCTCTCTCTCTCTCTCTCTCTATCTCTCTCTCTCTCTCTCTCTCTCTCTCTCTCTCTCTCTTTCTCTCACATACACATACTCCCTCTCTCTCCATTACTCACTTTTCCCTCTATACATACGCACCTGTCTGGATATATTGTCGGAATGTGTTGTCGGAATATGAAGGGAGAATCCATTTATTGCACTCAATCACCTTGGGGTTTTCTCTTCTTGTCTTTATTTATTTTCTCTCTCTTTCTCTCCACTTGTCTCTTTGTCTCTCTCTTTCTCTCCACTTGTCTCTTTGTCTCTCTCTTTCTCTCCACTTGTCTCTTTGTCTCTCTCTTTCTCTCCCTCCCTCTCCCTTTTTGTCTGTAGTTTGAACAGCATTAGTTCAGAGGATGCTAAGCAGGGCAGTGTAAAGAGCACGGGTTCTGATGGGAGCTCTCTGGGTCACTGTTCCCTGCTGACTGTGGACCTGAAGAACTTCAAGGCCCTGTGGAATGAGGAGGTGTACCAGAACCGGGAGCGCTGGAAGACCCAGGCTGCGAAAGGTAAACCTCTTCCCAGGGAAGTCCGATGACTTAGCGGTTAGAGAATCGGGCTATTAATCAGAAGGTTGCCGGTTAGATTCCCGGCCATGCAAAAAATGACGTGTCCTTAGGCAAGGCACTTCACCCTAATTTCCTCGGGGGAATGTCCCTGTACTTACTGTAAGTCGCTCTGGATAAGAGTTTCTGCTAAATGTAAATGTTTTGGGACTGCTCTGTTGAAGTCAAAACTAAGTATCTTAAAGACATCCCTTCACACACGCAATGCAGACACCCAACCCGCATTGTGTGTATTCCAACTGTCCAGAGGCTGAGGAGAGGGCCAAAAGAGAGGCCGTTGAGAAGGCCCTTCAGGAGGAGGCTATGGAGCCTCGGGAGGGCCAAAAAGTACCAGAGACAACAGAGTCAGCCTCCAAGGGCCCCGAGGAGGGGGAAGGCCCCGAGGCAGAGGAGGAGCTGGTGGGTGGGGAGGAGGCAGGGGACAGACCACAGCCTGGGTGCTCCTCTGACAATCAGCAAACACTACAGAACGGTACGTCCTGTTACCTAGTAACAAATACAGAATGGGATGTCACGTTACGTAGTAATCAGTACAGAGAACTTTTATTTTGCTGTGAACTATACTGGTTTTAGCCATTGAGATGACTAATAACAAAACGAGTTGTCGTGTCTGAATGTCTAGGAGACCTGTCTGAGGGCGGAGAGTTTCCAGACTGTGAGCAGAGTCAGAATAAAGCAGCTGTTGGTAAGCGACCGCAGCGCTACAGTTTGTCGGCCATTTTGAGGTGATAAACGTGATACGAAATATTCCCTGGATTGTTTCTCTTCACAGAGGTAGCGATGGACTAATGGCCGCTGAGACCGTTGCAGCCCGGCGGTTTGCTGTCAACCTGCATCCCACTCCTCTCCCTGGGAAGACTCCTGTAGAAAGAACCATTTATGAGTGTTTACTGCCCTCTAGAGGACAATGACAAGACCTGCACCTCTCATCACTTTTCCTAAAACCTTTTTTTTTCTTTTTCTGGGAGTCGTAATGAGTTCTGCTTGGACAACCCCCCCCTCTCATCCTTATCTGTCGGGTGACATGAATAAAAAGATGACAGAAGCTTTCTCAATCAGGACTATGGTGGTGATAATGATGAGGATGATGATGATTGTGATGTTGAGCCTGATGGTGAGTCCCAGCTCCAGCTCATTTCCAGACGCTTTTCTCCTTCCTCTCCTCCTCTCTTCTCCCCTGGTGTGGCTCCAGACCTCTCATGTCTGTTCCCTGCTCCACAAGACACCAAACATAGCAGCCGTCTCTGCCTCATTAAGTTACTGCTGGCTGCTTGCAATCGTTAAGGCACATTAGGATCCTGTCAGAATTCACTATTTCACTTCAAATAATGTTTTCGTATCAGTGTTTTTTTTTGTGTATGTTTTTCTGAAGCCAGAGATTTCCTTAGTCCACAATCCAGCCACACCAATAACTGCATGTTCTGTTTTTGCACCTCATTTCTATATCTCTCTATATATATATATATATATATATATATATATATATATATATTAAAAAATGTAATTACACATTTTCTTTTCAACATATCACACACTTAAATGTGTATTCTCAGTTTTTCAATTTTTTATCTTATACTTTATGTAAAGTACTTTTTATGCAATGTTAGAAAGGAGAAATGCTTTGGTTGTGTTTGATTTCCCTCTCACTGTATGTCCCTCAGAGGATTCCGTAGCTGTTCAGTCTCTGTCAATCGTTCCTTTTGCACTATTCTTTGCACTGCCTTCTGGGTGTGTAGTGTATCGAGGCTGTAGAGAGTGCAGAGTCCTTCATTGAGTCTACAATGAGTGGACTAGCTTTCTCTGAAGCTAGAATTGCTTTTCCTTTTTTCTTTTTGGTAATAACTCGATACGTGTCGTTTTGAATGTGCTTTATTGTACAGCTAGATGATTAATTCATCATGCTTTTGTGATGAATGTGCAGCCAAGTCAAACAGTAACAGCTTTCTGGTTTATGTTTGCCAGATTCTGAAAACAATAAGACACATATACTCTGTGTATAGACGATACAAATATTACATATAAATGACATGGGATATATGTGCATATGTAAGATATAAAACAAACCTCTGCAATGCTGTTTTAGCTTTTACTGTCTATGTGGAAGGAAGGAATTGCAAATATGATTGTTATGTCTTTATTGATGTGCTTCTTTATTATTTGACATTTTCTTTGGTGTAGACTGAATCAGAAACGTCTGTCACTTTTTACTCGTAATAAGCAAGAACTGGGGTACTGGAGGTATGTAGTATTACATTGGGACGGTAAGGAAACAATCTCAATTGTACAATGATTAAGGAACACAAAATTAATTTGGATATGAACAGGATATTGATAGCATGAATGGGACATAATATTATTGTGTCACGCATCAATATGCTGTAGCATCTATTTAAGACTGGATGTCTGTAGTCAAACCAAATGATTAAATGTGTGCCTATAATGTAACATAGTACTAATCATACATCTTGTCTCTTGGAATAGGTAGAAATGACATCTAACTGTATACACACACTATCCTTGCAGAACTAGAGAAGGAAAATACATACACATATCTACTCTAAAAACTTCTTCCATCCATTTCCAAAGCTTCTGTCGCTAAAGTAAACACATGATCACCAATTTTTTATCAACTGAAACTATAGTTTGCTTTGTACATAGTTGGCTCAGTAAGTGTGATTACAACTCACATATCCCCCGTATTTATCATTTAAGTTTTCTGTTTAAAATGCCTTCTGATTTTGTTCTTCCCCATCTGTAGTTTGATCCTATTACTTGTATGATTGTATATGACATGTTCAGACTGCACGTGTTCTAATCATCACGCTTCCATTGAAGTGTCCCTGTGTGCAAAACTAGAAAACATTATTGCTAAATGTTTTATACAAGTACGTATGTAGTAACCTAATTATTTCACGAAGGCTTGAAATTGGCTGATGACATATTGAAGGAAAAAGTTTATTTTAATCTATACTTTTTTCTGTATGTATGGAGCACCCCAAAAAAACATAAAACTCCTGAAGATGTCATAAAACAGTTATCAGTTAAAGCAAAGTAACATGCACTGTGCAAGGGACCAAGGTAGTCAATATATTTGCTCTTGGGGGATGCAGGTTATGTTGTAAAAGTCCAAACATGGAGGAAACACATTTTTAAGGTGGCCTCTCTGCTCAATGTAATCCTAATTGTATTTATGACTGACTTGTACAGACATTTGTAAAAGTTATTATTACTGAGACAGTCCATCGTTGCTTGTAAAATCTTTGTTTCTTCATTTACAGTAGTTATATCAACTCTATATGGCCGATATCTTACTGTTTTAGTAACCAAGGGTAGGAAAGTGTAAAACCACAGACAAATACTTACGTGCATTTCTGATCTCCTCACTGTGACTTCCTTTAGTGTGTGAGAGAGAGAGAGAGAGAGAGAGACAAAGAGACATAGAATGTGTGTGCTTGCGTATTTGTGAGGAAGAGAGAAAGAGTGTGTGTGTGTGTGTGTGAGAGAGAGAGAGAGAGAGAGAGAGAGAGAGAGAGAGAGAGAGAGAGAGAGAGAGAAGAGAGAGAGAGAGAGAGAGAGAGAGAGAGAGAGAGAGAGAGAAAGTGTGTGTGCTTGTGTGTCTGAGAGAGAGATAAAGAGAGAGATTGTGTGTGTGTGTGAGCGAAAGAAAGAAAGAGAGAGTGTGTGTGTGTGTGTGAGCGAGAGAAAAAAAGAGAGAGTGTGTGTGTGTGTGTGTGAGCGAGAGAAAGAAAGAGAGAGAGTGTGTGTGTGTGTGTGTGAGCGAGAGAAAGAAAGAGAGAGTGTGTGTGTGTGTGAGCGAGAGAAATAAAGAGAGAGTGTGTGTGTGTGTGAGCGAGAGAAAGAAAGAGAGAGTGTGTGTGTGTTCTTTTCCATGCCGGCCGAGCGGCCTTGTGTGACACCATGCTATGTGACTGCACAGCCGTATCAATAAACCTGAAGTCAAAGGGCTCAGATCACGTGTGTCTGTCTTCATTTAAGAAACACAAGGAAAGTATACCGCTGATGATATGTGGATGTAGACATAGATCAACGTTCTTAAAATGTGAGAATACACTCAGAGAATATATGAAGAATATGATTAAACCAGATTAGAAATAAATACTGTGCATCAGTTAAAATTACCCAGGACGTTTTGGTGAATATAAACTTTATTTTGGACTTAAAGAAACCGGTTAACCGGAATTTTTTTTTTTTTTACTGGTACTCGATATAGGAAAGGGTTCTATAAAGTTCACCACTAGGTGTCACTGTAATTTATGATATTTCCTTCATCTATAAAGACTTCTTCAATTACAGACTTTAGACACACACACACACCAGCACACACACACACAGACGTGCAAACACGTATACTTCAAATGTAAGCAATGTTTTACTGCACACCATCCCTCATATAGCTCTTCATGTAGGCACATCCCCATATACTGGACACGCTAAACCTGTTTATGCGAAACATGCATATTCATAAGCAGATTTGATGGAATTAGTAGAGGTTGTCGATCCATTCCCAACACAACGCCAGTCTAGGCAGAAGGCGAACGTTAATTCAATTACACGACAGCTGTTCCTATGTGCCCATAGCCCATAGTTTCTCCTTTAGCAGAAATATCCTATTAAACCCCCCTCAATAAAGCATCCATAGCCAGCCTGAGGGCTGCATGCATCTAAATGTTACAAAGAGCACTCAGAAGCACTTTTTACCCTTTAATTTTTCACTGAAACATTGCACGCCTGTGAACTATTAGGTTCTTCATGTAGTCTTGTGAGAATTGCCGATTATCTTAAATGATCTAATTTATTAAGAAGAGTAAGGATGGATATATAGAACTCATTGACTTCATGCTTGACTTCCTGGTACAGTATGTTTGCGGGATGATGTTGTTTTAACTGACATCCTCGTCTCCTGAGGTGGTTCCTTCTACCTGTACTTCTTCAGGTGAATAATATGCCGAAATCTGCAGATATGTGTGTGTGCTCGTGTGTGTGCGCGTGTGTGTGTGTGTGCATGCGTGTGTGTGTGTGTGCATGCGTGTGTGTGTGTGCATGCGTGCGCGTGTGTGTGTGTGTTGGTGAGAAAGACCTACTCATATCTGGTTATGGTCTTGGGCAGAGCTCCAGAGCTCCAGAGCTCAGAGCTCAGATGAACGTGTGGGACTGTCCCCCTGACCTGTCCCTTCATTACCTGTCTCCCTGAGTGCACTTCCACATAATTCAATTACAGGGCCACTGTGTGGAACTGCCTGTTACTCTGCTCTGGGCCCCTTAATCAGTTTACTTTGCTCTATCAAAAAGAAAATGGCTGCACCTGTTGGTGAGTGCTGGGGTAATTCTCACCAAACTATTTAAATACTTGTGAGATTAAACAAGTGGTTTAGGCCCCCTTGTGTGTCTAGTCACTTTTACTTTTTGTTTTTTACTTCATAGAGAGAAAGGGGATGTTTTCCTGTGTTATTTTCCAGTTCAGTTTTAAATTCTTTTTGCACTTGTGGACACATACTGTACTTCTATACACATCATACTTTGAGACTCACCATCAGTATCACAGACATACATGCCTATATGCATACATACAAAAGCACAAATCAAAGCTTTTTTCAACATTACACTTTCATTCTGCTCCACAAATGTATGTACGTCTTGGGCACCCAGGATTTATTACATGAATATTGTCATAAATATTTAGTTTTAGTCATCTATATTTGTGTAGCAGAATAATAGTGCAATGTCGAGAAAGGCTTTGATTAGTGTTTTTATTTCATTATTTCAGAAAATTATTTTTTGCTTAATTTTATAAATGGTTTTGTTTATGCCTAAGACTTTTGCACAGCCCTGTACATACATACACACATACATACAGTATTAGGCAAGTTTCTAATAGCAATTAAACCTTTACATCCCTTAAGGGCCTGTAAATGATCACAAGACCCTGAATTGGATGGCGGTGGTACTCTCTCAGCAGACCTGGGAAACTGCCCAAATTATAAAGAGCCCAGATTCCCTGATTCCCCAGTCTTGACTGGTGACCAAACCTCAAATGGGATGAGATATTTTCTTTTGGCTGAGCTGCTCCCTGCATCATGGAGCTCTGTCAGAGGAGGAGGGTCGCCTGCCAAATGTAAGCTCCTCTGTGGAGGGGGGGAGGGCAGACCTCTATCAGAGCGCCAGCAGAATGGCAAGGAGCAGACGGACAAGGTCGGGGCACATAGGACGACATTAGACTGTGATCTTGTCACCTACGGCCTTCTGGTGACAAGCTGTACTGATATTCTGCCGTGACGCTGTGGCACTATTGTCATTTTTGTGACACTTTATGGCTGGGTTACTCTTTGTTTTTAATAGGTTTGTGATGCTTTTTAGCTTGGCTGCTGTATGGTCCGTGAAAATAGACACACCCTGTATGATTGTTTAAAGATTTGTCTTTAACAAGTAGGCCCATAGTCACCACAGTTCTCCACTTCCATGTCTCTGCACACATCTCTAAAGACATAGAACAGAACCATGTTAGAGAGCAGAAACAACACACACTATCTGTACACAACATACAAAATCCAGCGTGAATGATCCTTTGTCATGGAAATATAATGTAATGTATTTCCATGGCCAAAGATTAGTAAGACCAGTCAATTGATGACATGAGCCTTCCCATCCTCCTCCTCAGCTGTTTGAAGCAACTGTGACTTTTTGGCACCTGCTTGTTTGGAGACCCTGGATGCACAGCAGGTGGAGGTGAGTCACTTTTGCCCTTCACATCAAGCATGGCGCTGCACGCAAGACTGGGAAACAGAGAGGAGCTTCCTGACCAGCAAGAGACACAGAGAAGAAAGAGAACAGGAGAGAGATTCAAGGAGAGAGATAAACTGTATAAAAACATGGTAAGAAGTCCTCTTCACTCCACCTTCATTTCATTGTGCAGCTCTTTCTCACAATGCCACCCGGATTTGATGTGTAGCTTAACGTTCCGCCTGCTGTCTGTTGTTGGACACGAGGAGGCCTGATCTTACAATTTACAATAAAATGATGTGGAGTTTATAGCCCTAGGCTATCGTTAGATTTTGAATTGGTCATAGAACTTGGAACCCAATTTGTTCAAATGCGAACATAGCCTACAGCATAATTATATATTCATGTTTTTATACATGTTGAAGATATGAAAAAAATGCTGAGCTAAATTCGAACAGAAACGGGAGAAGTTTGTGTAGGCCTATGAAGCCTATATTTTCTTTGTAATGTATTATTATCGATAAATATAAAGTAGCCTAAACCAATGAAAGAAGATGCCATCATTTGATTGATTCAAAGTTTCCATTTATTTTCTGAACATTAGGCTTGAGCCTTGTCACTTAAATAACTTCCTACATCCTCGCCTCATATGATTTTTTCACGTGTGTTACAATAATAGCATGAACACAATTAACATGTACATGTTCACATGCAGGCTATCAGCGCCACAATATTATATTAAATTAAAAGCTGTGATATTTACAGTGGAATGATGATATCTGATACTTTTGTAATCGCTCGAGTTTTGTAGTGTGGTATTTTCGTTTATATACCGTAACAGATTGCCACAGCCTTTTAGGTGTTGGAGAACAGATCGGCTTTTGAAACGGATGCCTCAAGCAAGCAACAGAGATCTCCCATCTCTCGGCTTCTCTCTGTGAAAAATAAACTTTAAACATATTTTACATTTTCGAAAACATATCCATTATTCATATATACATAATTTAATACAATTAACACATCTCTGGCACCCACCTGCATGTAGGCCTACCTGCTTATTTCTTATCGTGCGAAACATGACAATGTAGCGAAGTCTGATCAACAATAATTTCTCAAGAAATGTGTACATTTGAATTTTGAATGTTGGCTTGGAAAAAAAAGCCTATTTTAATTTCAAGTGTTGCCACCTATCAAGGCTATCATCCCGCACTGCCAGCCACTTTAACTGGAGAGCTATTGGTTATGGCTACTCAGTGAGGACTTTGAAAAGGGATGTTGATACCAACTATCCTACACACAAACACGTACACACAGACGTTTACCTACCTTTCCCACCGTTGCCAGGCCCACCTGTGTGGTAGGAGATGGGGCATTGTGCAGCTGAGAGGCCAAGGCAGCATATGGAGATTCTAATTGGCTAGAACAGCACAGCTGGAGGAGGACACCACTCCAAGACATAGCCTCTTATCCTCAAACCTGCCGGCCTCCTCAGCCCAGCCTCGAGCCTGAATGCTGCCTAGCCATCAGGAGGCGCTGCTGTAGTTACTGCTGGCGTGCATGCGCGTATGCAGAGGATTTTTTAGGAGGACAGAGCGCTGACGGATTGGTCTCTTGGAGATTTGTCTCGGCTTTTGATTCTGATTGGAATGCAAAGTATTTCAAATGAAGCTGAAGTCTCAATAAAACATAACAAAAGTCATTTTCGATCTAAAAACAATTTTCACTGGAAATATTTTAGAACGCCTTCATAGATTACCTTTAGTTCCATGCTTGATATAAACTTTTTACGTTGCTACGTACGTAAGCCTGCAATCCACAAAATATACCTAAAATATAAAAGGCTACCATACCTTTGCTCAGCGGTTCAGTCCGCTGTATAACACTTAATCGGCTATATCTCTCTAGAACTTCCTGCATCGACAGCACTGGCTGTCCCAGCGTGTGAGAACCTTAACAACTTCATTTGCACTTCTCCTCCACACACCTTCTTAAAAGCTGGTAATGTGATGATTAAAACAACAGACTGGTAAGAAGTGTCAGCGAGGTTCAGTTTAAAATGGGACCATGTGTTACCGGTGTGACCCGTTACTCAAAAGTGCAGCAGTGCCACAGCCAATTAAAGAGCAATTGAACATTTCTGATGAATTAGGAATCCATTTACCTCGAAGAAGTAGCCTAATCATGTAGGCCTATATATATATATATAAAGCTTTGAGAAAGCATTCAGTGTTTCCTGAATGACACGGTGAAGTGCATCAAAGCCCCAAAAATATTGTTGAAGGCGCTGCTTTCACGGTTATCAAGATTCATACACCTTTACACAAAGTTCAGTATGGATTAAATCAGAGGATTTATAGACAAATTCTAGCTGTAAAATATATAACATCTCTCTCTCTCTTTCTTTCTCAACCACACCATGATTTATTACCTGAAAAGACAAGAGAACTAATTAGTGCAGTAATTAATTAATATAAATTTGCATATTTGCATTTGCAATTAGTGCAGTCAACTGATTAGTCTGAGATTGGGAGTTTGACTCATCAGATGCGCGCGTGTGTGCTGGACCAGAACGCTCAGAATGCTCAGAACGCCAGCTGAGGCATTTTGGGGGGCAGGCAGTGATGAAGGAGAAGGCCTTTATGCGTGTGTGTGTGTGTCTGTGTGTGTCTCTGCGTGTGACAGAATGTACTCTCCTCAGCTCAGGCTGTCACACACAAGTATTAAATGAAGGTGATTTCACATTATGCATTCTGTCATTGTTTAAAGCAGTAGACTCTTCTTCAAACTGAGGCAGGGGCAAAAAATGGGCACTGTAATTACAGCACTAAATAATAAGTAAGAGTCAAGCATTTGTATTTGATCAGAGTCGTACAGTAGTGCCCAGGATTTGGAAATTGATTATACATTCTTATCACATTCTTTGGGACAAGGTCATTCACATACATATTTGTGTGTGTGTGTGCGTGCTTGAACAGGCTGACTGAAGAGTGCATATACCCATATCCACAACCAGCTGTGCCCCTGTGTAGATTTGGCCATGTGCCATTGGGCCCTCTCCATGGGGTGTATTTAATGTCTGCAGAGGTACTGGAGCTAACCAACACTATAGGAGGTTCTGCAACTCAACGCCCCCAGAATGCTCCCCGGTTGCTGCCATTTATTCTTTAATTTGACAATAATAAGAAATACAGGAAATATATTGCAGACTTGAGAACAGTACATCAGATACATTGTTCTAAATGCCATGTCTCTTTATTACACACAGTTCAGACACACACACACACACGCACAAATACTCACACATACAGAAGCACGCACATATTATAAACTTATGTTTAAATTATAGAAATGCTTACTTTTCCTGAATGTATTGCATGTTACAAACACGGTGCAAGTCAATATTTTCAATTTAACGGAGAAACTCCTTGACTGAAATAGACTGTCCAATTGTCTGACAAGGCTGATATTAGCTGTTATCCATCCTTGGTCTGTGTTTTTGACGGTAAACGTGGGGCTCCTGGTGCCCATTACAGGAGATGCCAGATGATCAGTGAGGAATGGAGGTCTCGGGGGACAGCAACCACGTGACCAGCGCTGCCACAAGACGTCAGCGGCAGATGGCATGGGTACCCGCTCTGGCAGTTGGCATGAGTGTCATTTCTCAAAGAGAGAGAGAGAGTGGGAGAGGAGCACGAAAAGAGAAAGAGGGGGAATAAAGAGAAAAGCTACTTAAAGGTATATTTCATTTATTTCGTTGACTGGGAGAAAAAGAGTTTGTGGCGCAAATACTGAAAGGATATTTTGGAACATGCATGCTGCACGCTAACAGATTTCAGGTGAGCTACCTTTATTGTGGTTTGAGCTTTGTTAGTGTAGCTTATCATGATCTCAAATGCATGTTTTTACCTATACTATGAATTTTGATTGAAGAACATTTGTCTATGTTTATTATAAGCCTTTTGGCATTTCTTGAGCCAAATAATTTCATAGCATGGGGTAAAATGTTCCTCTACTTGAAGGGGGCGTCTGTCACAGGTCAATTGACTAACAACATTTAGGGTAACCACACATGTCACAATTTTGTTCCGCTTCGTGTTGTTTTCCAGGATGTTGACTTTACCGTTCGAAGAACAAGATATGATGTGTGAGCCCAGGTTCGGTGCAAATTATCCTCGCGAAAGCTTACCTGTGAACCTCGACCGGGAGCCGACTCGACAACACTTTGATGAAATGTCCAATTCGGAAACTAGAGACGAGGACGAGGATATTTCAGATAGGGAGGAAGAAGATAGAGAGGACGACCAGAATGAAAACGACCTCCCAAAAAAGAGAGGGCCGCGTAAAAAGAAAACCAAAGTGAGGAATGAAAGGGTCAAAGTTAGACGCCAGGAAGCTAATGCGCGGGAGCGCAGCCGAATGCACGGGCTCAATGACGCACTGGAGAGCTTACGCAAGGTCGTGCCATGTTACTCTAAAACTCAAAAATTGTCCAAAATAGAAACACTTCGACTGGCAAAGAATTACATCTGGGCCTTATCAGAGACTCTGAGCGCAGGAAAAAAACCGGATCTGCTCGCCTTTGTGCAAACCTTGTGCAAAGGATTATCGCAACCGACCACTAACTTGGTGGCTGGCTGTTTGCAACTGAACGCCAGAAATTTCCTCACAGATCCCAATGGCGATGTCATGTTTTCTGCTAGGCCGTCTTACGATACCATATACCCGTACCCGAGCTCTGATGTAAACACACCTGCCGGCCACAGCAGCAGCACACTGGACAGCTCCAAGCCCTTTCGACACTACAACTACGGTGGTGCTTACGAGCCCTATTACGAAAATGCGTCCCCCGAGAGTGGGAGTCCACACTTCGATGGTCAGTTAAGTCCTCCTATGAACTTCAACGGGATATTTTCCCTCAAGCACGACGACACCACAGAGTATGGGAAGAACAACCACTACGGCATGCGGTACTGCGCGGTGCCTGGGCGGGGGTCCCTCGGGCAGAATCCCATGTACAGAGTGTCCCCGGAGGGTCGTTTCCCATATGACTTGCATCTACGCAGCCAACCCTACCAAACACAGGGTGAAATGAACGGGTCTTACCACAATTAGTGGGACATAAAGGATGCAATTCCCCTCTGAAGCGGGCCTAACGAATTCGCTCCCCACAACAGATTCAAGGAGAACCCTTATGTCCGTTATGTACGCTTCAGACATTTTTTTACAATTAATTTGTTGTACCCAACCTTACTGATCTGTACGTTCTTTGTTTTCTTTATTGACCTCGATACTGTACACTGTTTTTTACACGTATGTTTATTTTTTATTTGTTATCTTTAGTCTGTTTTAATCATTGGCCTATCAGTTAGCCTAAACAATTGAATTTAAATGGGAGTGTCAAAATGAACACGTTACTTTGTAACTATTTCAACTAAAGGCTACACAACTCATCAGGGAAGTTCTTATTTATTTGTAACCATTTTGATTGCAGTGAAGACATTGACTTCTTAGCAATAACGTTAAATTGAGCTATGCAACTCAGCAAAATGCAATCTCTCATTCCTTGACATATTAGCCTTCTTAATTCGTTGCGCAGGTCAAGTAGTGACATCATTACATTATTATGGTAAGCTGACAAACATTGCAGGACAAGATGACCTTTCCCGAATAAATGTTATATTGGTTTTATCCGTGCCATACGTTGACCCATGCAGGTAAAAAAAAGGAAGTTGGCAGCAAAGTTTGTAAAGATGTTAAAGTGTAATAACAAGAAAGAAAAAATGCAGAAAAATGCAATGTGAAACACTCATGTATAAAGTTTCAAGTTGAATGTAAACGAATTATGTATACGAATTTATGAACAGATTGTTATTGGTTCGTTTGATCTTTATCCGTGTGAATATTGTGTTAATAATGTAATTCTTTCGGCTGCGTAAAATTGAAATTCCTAACTTTACGTGAAATGTCATGCATTCTGATTCTTGCCTATTATATTGTAGGCCTATTTCCATTTAATTCAAACATGAGAATCATAAGAATATTTCTACTTAGGATGAGGAACTGTCTGATCCTCATATTGTCTATTCGAAAAGTATGGAGAATCGAAGAGCCTTAATTTTATGAATTGGCAAGGACATCACCTGTTATGCAAAGGCATGAATGTTTTCGTGGCTTGGCTGTGTACAGTAGCGGTTTGTTGTCCCAGTGTGAAAACTTGAAGACTTGTCAGTGGACAACTGTAATGCACTAAACGTATTTCTGCACATTATTAGTGATTATGTGATTAATATGATTTCAAATGATCTGTTTTGTAACGTCACATATGATAAATTATTGACAGTCGATTATTGTCAGTGAATATTATTTTCAGTTTTTCTTCCCTTTTTCTTTCTTTCTCTTTCTCTCTCTCTCCGTCTCTCTCTCTCTCTCTCTCTCTCTCTTTGTCGTTCACTCACACAAACCCACATACACAATTATACACACACGCATTTTAATTCTTTGATCAATCGACATTCTCGTTGACCGTCTTTTCTTAAAAATCCATACTAAAAATATGATTTCTGTTAAGGCGGCTATGAACCTAGTCCTTTAACAGTAGGCCTACCGTATTTGCCATTGGCCAATACACTGAAAAAATGCATAGTGTAAAACATCTATAGTGATTATAAATAGTCATCCAATCAGGGGCGATTCTAGGCTCAGACCTTTAGGGAGCTCAGCCCCCAATGAGAATGTGATATCTGCGCCATGAAATTAACTACCTACTTCTTCTCTCCTCTGTTTAAAGTGTCTGTCACTAACATACACATTTGCAAACTCTTACTTAGAGCACTAAAACTTATTTAAGATAATCATAATTCATAATAATTCAATTTTGTAAATGTTTTATTCGTATTATTTTTAGGGGTGCTGAGATGAAATGTAGGTGTGCTTGAGCACCCCTAAAAAGAGTATAAAATCGCCACTGCCTCAAATTGAACATGTCTGGTAAAGGAACAAACTCTTGTTCCTTTCTTCATCACATCTTAGTTCACCCAAAACACACGAAGCATAAAATACAACGTTGTAGGCTATTCAAAATCTTTTTCAAGATTACAAAACTGTTAACCTGATGTTATGGCTAGGAATATTACAAAATGAAACATAGAGAGTCTAGCCTACTGTCACCAATGGCTTCGATAAACTTACATTTCATGAAACAATTTTTCCACGTAGGCACCCAGTTAATTTCAAGACGAAGTAAACACAATCAGCAGAACACATTCTAATATGTTTTAAAATAGTTTAATTTGACTTGATGAATGACACGCGACGACAAGCAGACGCGCTAGGTGTTTTGGCGAAGGTAGCTGGATTGCAGCCAGCAAGAGACAGCCTGTCGGTCCCTCTCCTCTCTTCTCCTTTTTCCCCTCAACAGGAGAGAGAGAGTGAGACAACAAATCCCTTGAGAATGAGCAGTCTTGCTGGTTAGAAAAAAATGCGTCTAGAATAAAATCTACGGCGTTCTCTCAATTAACCAAATTATCTTGGTGACTACTTTTTACAGGTCACGCGATACAACACAAGTGATACAATATGCCTTGTAGCCTAAGTAAGTTTGTGTTACTTAAAAAATAAGACAACAAATAAACTGTCGGAGAAAATCCTAAAAATAGGCCTCCAAAGGCTTATTTATAGGAGAGTGTCAGCTCTGTCGTTGTGAACTGAAAAATAACATTCATTTAGAAAATCTGATTTGATTGAAGGGGTGAAGACTTTTGTTAAAATGGGTAAAATGACATTTTGACACGATGTGTTCAACATAGCCTAACGTTGCGCGAGTGGCACCTTTAAATAAAGTTAGGCCTGTTTAACAGACTTCACGTACACCTCTTCAAGAGAGAGAGAGAGAGAGAGAGAGAGAGAGAGAGAGAGAGAGAGAGAGAGAGAGAGAGAGAGAGAGAGAGAGAGAGAGAGAGAGAGAGAGAGAGAGAGAGAGAGAGAGAGAGAGAGAGAGAGAGAGAGAGAGAGAGAGAGAGAGAGACGGGGTCAACAATATTCAACAAAGATTTATTTTTGACCAGCCTGTTTCCCTATTCCTGAAGTCAAGAGTATCACGGACACCTCTTAAAGAGAGAAAGAGAGAGAGCACGAGCGAAAGAGAGAGCGAGAGAGAGATGAAGTCCAAAATAGTCAACAACATATTCTTTTTGACCAGTCTGTTTCCCTGTTCGTGAAGTCAAGTGTATCTAGTGAGGATCATTGCGGCCCCCCATGGACTCTACTACTCCCACTATCAATCTCTCATTCTCTCACCCCCTCCCCTCATCTTGTCAGTCTTGTACTGCCTGCCAGTATGTGGTGGTGGTGGTAGTGGGGGGGGGGGGGGGGTTGTGTTGTTAGCTTGTGGGCGTTTAAAGCTCCCTTGAGAGTCTCTCCATTGTGTGTGTGCGTGTGTGTGCGGAGAAGACAGAGGAGGAGGGGATGCGACACTGCCATGCGGGTGCTGTGTGCAGTTTAGCGCGGGGTCAAACGTGTACACGTGCTCCTTCTCTCTCGTTCAGCTCGTTAGACCGAACGAGAGTGTGAGGGAGCATATGGCCCATTGCTGTGTAGGAGTGGGAGGTGAGGGAGAGGAATGGAGAGATGGTGGTGTGTAGGCTTATGTGTGTGTTGTTGGCAAGGGGGGGGGGGCAATATGGTAATTATTTTAGTTATAGGAGAAATATCACAGCTTGGGAAAATTAAATACGTCCGTGTGCATTGTGTAAACCACAAAGATAAACTCACATGATTAAATAAATGTAGTTGTCTTGAACACTAAAGCAAATTACGAGCGCTGTTGAGAAAGTCCTTCCGGCCATGCTGACTATATACAAGTAAAGCCTAGATTCCCAGGGTCCAGATGGTACAGCCTGGGAAAACGCTCTCCATTAAAGTCCCAATAATCATTTCTCCTGCGGAATGAGGCGAGAGTGTTGGGAGGAGGCTGTGAGAGGGGGTATGGGAGGTGCGAGTGAAGCAGGGGGATTTGGTGTTTTAATTAGTCGGATTTAAGGAGCTGAGCCCCCCTCGGAAAACGATCACCGAGAAAGACAGACAAACAGAGAGCGAGATCGGGGGTGCAGGTGATTCGAGCCGCGGAGGAGGACTGGCTGACACCGTACCACCGGCCAAGATCTCATTAGCATTTCAGATTGGGTATCAGTCATTCTGGCAACAGGCCCGCTTCTGAGACCAACTTTTTTGGGGGGGTTCTGAACTTGGCACGTAGAGGTTATAGAAAAGAGGAGAGGGACGAATGATGCAGGAAAGAAAAACAGAAAAAAACAGCGCACGTGTTGGCCTGAAGGAAAAATGAGGGAGGGAGGAATTCATTATAATGTTTAGTGAGACTAAATAAATATTGGTATTATGACTGGTTTAGAGCATTTCTTCTATGCAAGTGCCTAATGTAAGGATATTAATGTCTGACTGATGTAAAGAGGTGTTTTCTGTGACTGAAAGGTGGATTTGTTTTGAAACTTTGATAACATATTACTTTTTGAAGTCACAAAATAAATAATTTTAGAGAAAATGTGTTCAACATGAGCGAAACATCTGTTACTATATCACCTTTGTTCAAGGTTTTCTTTGTCTTGCAGTATGTGTGTGTGTGTGTGTGTGTGTGTGTGTGTGTGTGTGTGTGAGAGAGAGTGAGCATACGGGCATGTAGGGTAGGGTGTGTGTCTTTATGCATATAGAGGAGCAGAGCGTTCAGGGTTTGGTGTATGGAGCAGGTGGGGGTGATGCAGGAGTGTGATCCTCAGACACCCCAGCAACACTCTATTTCAAGGGAGACACAGAGGTGATGTTAGTGGGCACAGTTGCTCTCGTGCTTTCACCTATCTACCACTGCATCACCTCGGCATCCGAGCATCTGCCAGCCTGGAGAGATTTCTGTGCATGCGGGCGTGTGTGTGTGTGTCTGTGCTTTTTTCGTGTGACATGGCCGTGGCACTCACCGGCATTAGTCGAAATGAGATTAAGGTGTTCTATTCACCAAAACCACCACGAGAATGAAAAAGACCCAGCATTAAACTTGAGAACTCATACTAACTTCAAGAGCATCTTACATGTAACTATTCATGCATGTATAGTTAGTGTCCAGTTATAAAAAAAAAAAATCCACATCCTTCTGAATCATAGACATTTTGATGTGCAGGTCTATGAAGATGAACACAAGCAGGCCTGTGTGTGTGTGTAGCCATTTACAGTCAGAGGCACCATGCACCACACACACATCACCATCACCACACACACACACACGCACACACATCACCATGCACCACACACACACACATCACCATCACCACACACACACACACATCACCATGCACCACACACACACATCACCATCAACACACACACAGTCCTTCCTCCCGTCGTTAACAACATTTCATTTCTGAAACATTCTCCTTGTTAATATTCCACCTCATACTGCACCACCGCCAATCTGTCCCGAACCGACTCCATCAGCCTCAACCTGTTCCTGTGGGACTGGCGCTGGTCTGGGGGCCTCCTCCCCCCTCTCTCTCCCCCTCCCACCCACTCCTTTCCCCATCTCCCTACTGCAGACATGGGAGGGAAGTGAGCTGTCTGCTCAGGGGGAGAATCTTGGTGCCGATCCAAAAATGTGTCACGGGGGACACGCGCGGCCTGCTGGAGGCAGAAATTCTGCTGCTAATGGGCCCCGCAGCCATCGCTACCACCTGGGGAAACACAGAGGAGGAGGGGGGGCAGTGGAATAAACAGGATTTTTATCTATCTATCTATATATCTATCTATCTATCTGTCCATCCATCCGTCCCTCTGTCCGTCTGTCAGATTGGCTAGCTGGCTCCCTATCCATCTGTCTATCTATCTGTCTGTCTGTCGCGATCTATCTATTCATCAATCTATTGTTATTTCCCAGAATATTATCATTACTCTAAATGATATTATGAAAGGGATTGTTTTTTTTGTCTATAAAAGTTCTATTGCACATGAACCATTCCAGGTTGTTGCTTTTCTCTGCGTTCTTTGAAACTACAAATTAATGCACTTAGAATAAGTCTGCATTTTCCCGTGCTTTGAAAGGCTGGTTATAAAAAGTGAAGGCATAAACAGGCAGGGCAGGTGTTGACGATGCAAATGAAACGGATGACAGATGGCGAGCCTCGCGATCGCTCACTGTGCAGATAATGGATGGAGGTAATCAAATTCCTCTGAGGCTTTGGGACTTTCTTCAGAACTTTTCCATCAATTGCCGCATCAAACGATACGGTGCCACATGCACCTCTCCTCAGGAGAAGGGTGACACGCACACACGCGCGCACCCCAACGCGCACACACACTTATACGCGCTCGCACAAACACACGCGCACACACGTTTGAGGAATTTTACATTTGTTTCAATGCTGAAGTTTAGTACAACTGTCAACTAAAATAGTCCTTTACTGTAAATGCAATGTGTCTATTGTCTGTCACTGATGAGCTTGGCTTTTTTTCAGTTCCCTCGCCAGAGGTCAAACTACTGATGCTAACAATAATGAATGGGAAAACAAATACTAGCACAGCCATGAAGCCATAACCAATTACATACCCTCACACATGCTCACACGCACATACACGCACAACACACACACACACACACACACACACAGATTATTAGGGAGACCAGGGGGGAGAAGGTCTATGTTGCTTACATAAAGAGGGGACTTCAAGCCTGCATATCTTAAATCTTTCATGTTCACATACACTCTTAGCCATGGGTGGCATAAGGAACCACTTTATTCTAGCATCAATGCTATGTGCGGTAAGCTGGAGGGCTCAGTGAGTGTACAGCATTCCCATGTTGATTTAACCATCAAAAGATTACTGTGCTATACACTAACCCTTGAAGTTCAAACAATGTTTTATTGTCTAAGACTTTATCTCATGTGTTGATGAGGAGAGAACAACAAACTTTTTTTTTTTTTTTTGAAAGCCTGCATGACAGACGCAATTTTTTTTTTTACATGGCCTCCATGAAGGTCAGTTTAATGGCCCACAACAGTTGTTTTGTGTTGGTCTTGCTTCAGTGGAAGTGTGAAATTGTAGAAGATTAGAGAAAACACAGAGGAAAATAATGATTTCAATTTGAGTTGTTGAAGGCTTGTTCATGATCTTTTAACACAACTGCCTTGTTGAGTAGAGTTGCCAATTCCTATCTGTAGTGTGATGCTACACCAGTAAATACAAACTAATTCTCAAAACTGACAATGTCAAATACCAGTTCGGTGGTTCCACTGCAAGTTCCTGTCAAAACATACTTGAACAAGACAGGCTAATAATTCTCACAGTTCACTTTCACACGTCTGCGTATGAGAGAAACTGCAAGTGTCACACCTTACCCTGCATGAAACAGCGTAGGAGAAGCGTAGCTGCAAGGAAAGAAAGTATGCAAATATCACAAGCTTCATGTGTGTCAGGTGAAATGCTTTTTTCCCAAGCGTCTGTTTTTAACTGTGGATTGGCTTATCAACGTGATAATTGCTGTTCACAAAATCTTGAGGAATTACACCATATTGACTTCAGAAGGTGTAAATAATTTTGTCTCTCTTTATTTTGTAGTGGTGCTTGGTGTGGGTTATTGCTGGTGCAGCATTTTTCCTGACAAGTCAGTAAACAAGATGTACTTTCTAGTAACAAGGCACAGGACTTCAAAACTAGAGTACAGACACGCAATAATAAAAAGTGAAATGTTGTTAATACAAGCAATTAACATTTCTGCACATTTTCTGAATATAAATGTGGCTTTTTGAATGTTTAACATGTAATCAAGACAACTGGTGAACATCTCATCTATATTTTTGAAATGAATCTGAAATGAATAAACTCTTTATTGAAAGTGATCCCAAAAAATCTGTTTTAGAAATGATCGGATGTCCTAATGAATTCCTTTGTCTTTGCTTGGCATTGACAGCACATGGGATGTTAGACCCCCCCCCCCCACACACAAACACACTCTCTCACAAACACACACACACGTATGGTATTAGTGAGCTGAGCCCATGTGATGGTACCCCTTCATAGCTGCCAGAGTGCTGGTGTCCTCGGGCACGGTTGCCAAGCTGCCAGTCTGTGCCGTCACACCTTGCTGCTTTTAAAGATTGCCCTGCAGAGACGGGAGGGGATGGGGCTGGTGCAGTCTGGCAACCCAGGAGAGTTACGACTCAGGATCTGTGCCAAGGACTGCCCACCATAGGGGGAGAGGGATGTGCAAGGAGTTATGGGCGTGACACATCACACACACTCACAGGCCCTATACCGGTCACATTCACGGGACAAGGGTATGGGACTGTCAGGTGCGTTTTCTGGTGTGTGTGTCTGTGTGTGTGTGTGTGTTGCATGCGTGTGCTGCATGTGTGGGGTGAGTGTGCACAAGCGGATGCTTGGCAGCTGGGCTGGATTGTATCGTGCATACCTGCATGTCAAATCAATTCATCAAGCTTTCAGTGTGACATGTACGGAGGAAAGACAAAATGTGCACACACATGACCACCCCCCTCCCCCCCTCCACACACACACACATGCACACACACACACATGCGCACACACACACACCCATGCACACACACACACACCTATAGGCATTCTTTACTTTCCCTTTTTGGTAATCCACACAAATGGCAGTAGATGGCAGAATGTAAATGAGTTGGTTATTACACAGCAACGTTCATCAAGCTGGGCTGGAAAGTCTTCAATGGCCCTGATGAATATGCATGCAAATTGTTAATTAAGTTAATTATTCTGCTGAAAATTCATTTGTCTTCCCAAGGACATTTCTGCAATGATTTTAACATGTTTCAACCATTAGTCATGCACTGCGCCATTCAAAATCACTTAGGTCCACTTTTTGGAAAGTTGTGCTCGAAAGGAGAGATAAAGAGAGAGTGATAAAATGAAGGGATAGAGGGGGACACAGATAGAAAGCTCCAGAACCACTTCAGTGTACCTGTCATGATTCCACAAAGGTCTGACAGAGAAGCACAACATGATATGAAGACTGAATAGTGAATGTATGTGGTGCAAATGGTTGGTTCCTACTAGCTCAGCCTGTGAAGAGAACAAAGTTTAGTCTGTGGTGGAATGGGATCCATACTGTACCACACACTTCAATTAATTAGTTGCGACTAATAAGACACATTCGAGGGTCATAAAAAAAGTTGAGACCAGACAAGGAACACAGATGGATGCAACAATACTGTCTGCACCCTGGGAGACAGCTATACAGTACCACTACTCTGAACAAGCAGATGTTTGATTTGTTTAATTAAGTCTCATGTCTATGGTTGTTTATCACTTCTTCCATTTGATAACAGCCGGCATAGTAACCTTAATTTGACCCAGAAGTGTGCTGGGAGATTTTGAGCTTTACCAGCTTTGAAATTGTAAGCCATTGTGTTCTTTTTTATTATTATTATAGTATTTTTTTATGCTGTTGTGTAGTTTCTATGTACACCAAAGTATGTTAGAAAAAAAGAAAAGACAATACGTTGACTTTTACGCTGATGAAATAGAAAGTATTATCAGGTACTGAAAACCCCTTTGATTTAAAGTTTGTGACACACTACTGTGATAGGACTGTGTCTTTCAGTTGGTTTTCCAGTCCTAGAATACATTCAATACCTCATTCAGTGAGCCTGGCTTTGAGTCCAACAAGTCTATTTTCTCCAGTCCACTAGCTCCCTCTAGTGAGGTAATTTGGTATAATAATATTGTTTTTAACTGTGTCAAATACAAACTTTTAATTGTAGAATTCTCTCCATGTTGACAAAATTGAATGTGTTTTTAACATACTAGTTATAGTGTATTGTATTGTATTGTATATGTTGATGATAGTTTTTACTGCAAGGCCGAAGTGTTCGTTGTATGGTTTCTTCTTATCAATAAATCATTAAGTAACACTTGGTATACCAGCTTTGTCTTTATGTGGGTTACACCTGAGAAATGCAATTCTTCAGAAGTGGCGTTACTTTCCTTGTTTTATTTCAAAAATTTTATGTACACTATTATTGCATATTTTGTTTAATCTTATGATATTTCTTTGCACTAAATACATATTTTTTTAAATAGCAATTCTAAAGGCAAAATTGTTCACAGTTTTGGTGCAAATCGTTTTTTTCTGTTTGATGTATATATCAATATATTATTATGTTCTAAATGTCAGATTCAAGGAAAGTCAAAGTATGCTATTTAAATGTATGTGACTATGAATGTACATTACTTATTGTTTATTAATTTACAGTGTGTGAATGAATGAATAGCCTATAGCAACTTCAATCAAAATGTTTAAACGCCATTTATGTAGGAAGTACATGATATATGGATGAATGGCAAAATCATTTAATGTTATATCCTACTGTACTGTGTAGAGGTATGATTGTTAGTGTATATAGTAGCATAAATAATTACACATAAATCCCTGTTCTCTATTTACAGTAAATAGCCTCAGGAACACCTATGTAATGTCTACCTGATTAATGCAGCATCATGTGTCCAGTATACAATGGATTAACTCATGTATGTCTAGGACATGTGTATAACTAATACGTGTTTCATTTATAATGATGTGAATTACACGCTCAATTGATTTACACGCATTTCAGATGAATTTAAGATGAACATTTTATTATCTATAAATGCAGAGGTTCATACATAGGTTCTCCACAAATCTCTATGACACACATATGGTTGGGGAATAATTATTGTTACCAATAATTGGAATTAAGTTAATAAATAAATGTGAAAAGGGGGGTTGTGGCAGAAAGTTGCACAGGAGAGAGGCGTGGTTGTTAAGGGCAGAGAGGAGAGAGGAGCTGGTAGGAGAAGCAACCGACTGGAAAACAACATCTGTTTGGCTCCTGGCAAAAAAACAGGACAGAACAACAACAGATTTGCCAAGACACAAGAAATACTGTGAGAGAAGGTTGTCCTACAGTAACTTGGGGGTAGGTAGGATAGCGGATACAATTCATTATAAGTAGTGCATACATGCTGTACTTAATTTGAACCTTCTGAAATATGTATTTTATTAATTTAAATTTTTTATAGAGCCTAATAATACAGTAAACATGCCCGAAGTGCTTGGAGATGAATGGTTGAGCTTGCTTGCTTAGGACTGCTCTGCCCTTGACACATATCCATGCGTTAACAGTAGATGGTTTAGTTAATTAAGTTTTATCTTCCCATGAGAGAGCTTTGTGGTGCCGGTGGGCCAGAGAGCTCTCCCAATTCACCCTGTATCTCTCTCTACAGCCATGGAAACATCCACACTGGGTTACCTAGTGACAAAATCCATGTGTCTTACTCAGACGACAAATTAACATGACTAATCCTTTCACATAATGACATCACATGCATCATTACATTTTAGAACTAGACTTGGTCAGGGGCAACTTCATTCAATCTTCTAATATCACTAATAGGAGTGACACCAGTCGAATGACTAAAAAGGCATCAATGTACATTTTTAAATAATAGTTGAAACTGTTAACTCTTGGCACCATTTACTGTTGCATAGAAATTCAGTACAGCCAGTCACATTTTCACTTCTGCAGATGGTGTGTTATTTTTTAATGCTTTTGTGTTGAAGTCCCCCTATGAATCAGCATTATGTGTTCTTTGTCAGTCTGTGTAAAGACATTGGCCAAAACTCAGTGTATTTTTTATTGGCATCATACCCAGGCCTGGTAACTGACAATGGTTTGACTTGTATGAGAGATGGCTCTCTGGTTTCCTTTAGATAGACAGAAACTGCAAAACGATGAAGGAAGATATCTCCTATATTTCTGCCCTCCAAACACATGCAACAGTGGGTTGAGGCAGCAGTGGCTGTAGGCAAGAGTGTGACAGATGTAATATGCAACGCTTAGCGCCTCATCCATGTTCGGCATATAGTCGCCAAGCAACCTCAAGGAATGGAGGAAGAGCACAACATTATACGGTGCCCAACAGACAAAAAACCCCACTACAATCCCCCAAATCAGTTTCATTGACTTGTTGCGCCCCCTGAGTCCGCTGTGGGAAACAATGGCGCAGATGCGAACATAACAAAAAGTTATAACAAGGAACGGTAACAGGAAAAATATGAATATCTGGAGAAAGTTACCGACGACCTCCATGTTTCCCTGCATTGTAGAAACACAGCGTATTTCTCCATCAAAGCCATCGCTGGTCTCTGAGTACACCACCTCTAAAAGACAAGCCGCCACACAGAAGACCCAGAGCACAGCTGTTGTCAGACGGACACAAAACCTACGTCTGGCCTGGATGGACGTGGACACGGCTAGCACTATTGCAACGTACCGATCCACTGACAGCGCTGTCAGGAAGCACATGTAGCTGTATAAACCCAGGAAGAAGGCTCCGCTCGCCAGCCTGCAGGCCCACTCTCCAAACAACCAGCCATGGAGGTGGTAGACGGCGAAGAAGGGCAGGGTTAGGGTAAAGATTAGGTCAGAGGTTGTGAGATTGAGAAGGAGGAAGTCTGAGGCCGTACGCTGTCCTCTTGTTTGTAGCAGACGGTAAAGGAGGAAGCAGTTTCCAGGAAGGCTGAGACAGAAGATGAGGCTGTAGCACACGGTGGAAAACAGTCCAAATTGAAAATTCCCCAGATAGTCCTGAGTGCTGTAGTTATCGTAGTATTGAGTGCTGTCGCTTGCATTCTCATAGCTGTACTCCATTTGACAATTTCACGAAGGGCTTGTATACTGGTTTGCAATTCTGATTAAAAAAGAAAGGAATAATTACAATTCAGTGGTCTAAAGAAAAGGGGAAATTAATACACATTTAAATCTCACAATTGCTAATGATTGTGCACTCAATATTACCAAATTTAAAAAATATATGTCTATTGGCCTTGCTGTCTTACATCCATTTCATTGTCGAAGACAGAGTACAAAAAAAATCAACAAAAATGCCATGGCAATTTATTATGCACATACATGTGTACTCAAAAAAACAATAAAAGCGTTAAGTGCCTAAATTGCTGAGCTCAGATATAATATATGAATATCATTCCATATTGTACCGTGAGTAGATCTGACCTTGTGCACTGTAGAGGTGTCACTTCATCTGCACAGTGGTTAAACAGATTTAAGTCTCACACACACACACACACACATAAATAGAATAGAAAAATAAAAGTTTATATTGCTTGTTCTCTCACAGACTTGACATGCAGTAACATATTTTCCAATATCATTGATTATTTTAGTAGTAGAATAATAATCAGTAGAATTAATTCACAAATTAATACGGAACGAGTTTTGGAGTTCTAGCTCTTGATTGCTAAGTAGGCTATGCAAATAAATATGAAATGTATGAGTCCCATACACCTAAAAGGGCTCACCATTCTTGAGGATCCAACCATTGTGTGCACTGGATATCTCGGAAGTTGCTCTGACCAAGACGTCTCTCCCTCTGGTTTGTGTCTAAACAGACTGACAGCAAAAAAGGCTGAACAAATACTTCTTGAATTTTTGCGAGAACATATAAAGGATTGGGTTCACACAACAGTGTAAATAGGCCAAGATGCTACACATTTCAATGGCAATGTATAATTTAACATCACAGAGTTCAGGTTTAAGTACTGACATAAGGATTATAAGTATACTATAAGGAGCCCAGCACACAAAGAAAGTCACAACCATTGACATGACAGCCATTACAGCCCTGTGTTTTTTCCTGGTTCGAATTTTGGTGGCAGCCTTCAGGTATTTCCAGAGAATGGCAGAGTGGCAGAAGATGATGATAGCCAGAGGGAGGAGAAACAGTAGAATGCCCTGGAGTTAGTTTCCCACCATCTCTCCAGGGGCCTCGAAGTTGCTGGATTCAGCATTACAGCAGAATTTAACAATTATCTCCAGTTGCACCACCTTTGAATTTATGGCATCACCAATGGAGGCTGCAATACTGATAACCCAGGCTGCCAAACATGCCCACCATGCGGACCTCACCCTTCGCGAGGCCAGTTCAACACCACAGTCACAAATCTGTCAATGGTCATGGCGGATCAGTAGACCCACAAAATTAGATCCTAATTACAAGTTTACATGTAAAGTCACAGAAGATCCAATGGTTCAGGAAGTACATAGGCCAGAAAGGGAGGGTGATGGCAAAGAGGAGGTCGGAGGTGGCAAGACAGGACAAACAAGTTGGGGACCTTCTTTATGTCCTCGTAGAGAAAAAGGACTCACAAGACCAAGCTGTTCTGTTAGGTAAATCTCTTTATCAAGAAGTGCACAGATTCGTCGGATTCAAGGAAAGTTCCATAGTTTTATTTCTTGCAAGCAAGGAAACAAGTCTGACTCGGTTTAGAGTTGTCTGAAACGTCACAGTAAAAGGTAATCCTTTTATACGTGTTCTGAACAAACTTACAGGATGGAGACAAGACTTTTGTCTCTCCCATGTGGAGGCAGAGGTCTATCACCTTTGAATGTCAGTTAGTCGGTCTAAAGCTTGTGGAAAGTTTCATGCTTCGTCTGCAACAGTTTTTCACACCTGCTGCTCATACATGCACTGCAAAGATCAAACAATCAGCATATTTAAGCAAGGCTTGAAGTTCAGACAAAGAGGAACATTCCTTGGGTGTTGAGCTTCTGCTCAACCACCGCTGCATCTCGCACAGCAAGTAACATGTTTCGCATTCATTACGTTTCAAATTGTGCTTACATCATGTGTGCTACTTGAAGGATCGTGTTTGTTGTTTTTGTTCACCACATTGCTGATGTAATTTTTACAAAATGTACACGTCATGATAGTAGTTTAAGTCAATTCACTCCTCTGTCTAAATATCTTTATTGACCAATGTTTTTAACAATAACAAAAGAGTATGCATTTAACAAATGAGAACAAGTATTATGACAATCCAAAAGCATCTTTATTTGACAATACATTTCTAAATGTAAAGCAATTCTTATTGAATAGCACTGCACAGCATACAGCTCAGACGGTATTTTTTATTTCACATGCAAAAATTGTGGAACTACTTTAATGAGTTATTGTTTTACAAATCACGTCACAATAATTATTTTAGAATTGTTATTGCAGATTTCATTCTAATATAATAGTATCCTAAAAAGCATCAGAGCAGAAGGAAAAAGAAAGAGGTCAAAGGGGAGAATAATAATTGAAAAGCTTTCTGTAGCATGCAGTGAGCTTTCTGTAGCATGCAGTGAGTAGATGTTATCTAACCCACACCGAGCTCTTTTGATTGAAACATATTTCAGCTTCAAAAAAGAAGCTCTTCCAGTGCCGGGGTACATCAAACCCTTTCCCTCACCTACAACGAGAGCTCCTCACCACTAGTAATGGATGTGATTGTGAGCCTATGGTTCCTGTAGCTTGGACGGTTGCCTTTCTGACACAAACTCTGCAACATTTTCTTCAAGTGATTTTTAAATTTCACTCCAAGAAAAACATAGAAAACAGGGTTTAGGCAACAGTGTGAACAGGAAATGAACCGGAAGACATAGAAGAGACAGTCTAACTTCGCACTGTACTTATTGATATTCAGAAGTTCGTTTGAGTTGACCGAAGCATTTTTATTAAACTGAGAAAAAGAGAGAGTCCTCATAAATGTGACCACATTGTATGGTGCCCATACCACAAAGAAAGCAACGAACAGGCAAAATATCAGTTTGACAGTACGGTATCTTCTTTTGCTCCTGGTTGGGGGGGGGTTCAGTAGCCTTAACAGTATTTGACCATAGCAAAAACAAAACACTAAAAAGGACACAACAAAAAGAGCATTCTCCTGGTAAAATCCCCACGACCTCCAGACGGGATGCATATACCCACAATGACTTTTCTTTTCAATCCCTTCAGTCTGGACTTCGCTGAAGATGACGGCTGGTGTAGCTGCCAAGACACTCAGAGCCCAGATCCCCATGGAGACGAGAAGGCTGAAACAGCTCCTGGTCCACAATATGTCTGACAGGGGAAAGATGACAGCCAGGTAGCGCTGAACTGTCATCACTATCAGAAAGAAACCACTGCTGTAAAATCCCACACAGAACATGAAGCTGACAGCTTTACAGGTGGGCTCACTCCATCTCCAGTCTCCACTCTTATGGTATTCACCCCAAAAGGGCAGCCCCACTGTGAAGATCAGATCGGACAAAGCCAGGTTCATGATCAATGTGTTGGTCAAAGACCTGAAGTTCTCATATTTGGCTAGAATGACTAGCACTAGGATGTTGCTGAACAAACTGAGCACAAACACAATCCAGTAAAGCCATTGGATTGTGTCTTTTCCAAACCAGACACAATTTGGTTCATGTATTTCATCCTCATAATCGGTATCGTAGTAATCAGTTGAATTTTGCAGATCTTGACCTTCTGTATACATGTTTCTTGAAAAGAAAAGCAATTAATTACAAAATGATCATGGGATGAAACATCATTTAGTCTTTACAGTCCTATATGTCATGGGTTATTTACCTCTGAGAATGCTGTTGTCCACTTCAGCAATGTGTGTAATGTGAGGAGCTGTAGCCTAAGTACAGTATACTGAAATACGTTTTTACACCTATAAGTCAGATGATACAGGGTATCTGTTCTCCAAATACAGGTAACAGAAAGGTGTAGTTCCCGTAAGTCTGTATTTGTTCTCTCCACGTTTGTCCTATAATGAACATAGCCTATGAATATTTCTGTTACAATCGTGACAGAAATAGTATAGATCTAAACTAGAGAGGCTACAATTTCTGGGGAAATTGTGAGTTGTGCTTGCGTCCATTGCAGCTGGGACAGTTTTTTTCACAGGTGTACTTACATTTTACAACTTAAAAACTGGGGGACCAAACACACAGATCTAGAAGAAGTCAAGAAAGCAGGGTTCAGGATTTATGTACTCAGTTATTACTCTGCAATAGGGGTGTGCCTACTGCAAAATGTTGTATCGATCCGATACCAAGTAAATATAGGCCTACAGGGCCAGTATTGCGAATACCAATACCGTTACTTTTTACTTTACTTAAAAAAGCAGCTCATCTACTTTCATGTAGGGGAAAGCATTATTGCCTCATAATTTATGAAGTGAATGCATCATCAATATGCACATTTGAATTTTCATGATCATTGAATGATTTTTCCTTTAATTAGTTGATCATGATTATGATCATAATAAAACACGACAAGAGTTTTGTCAAAAATACTGTTAGGCTCTAGTGTGCTGCTGGGTCATGTTACTGCACGTGCAGCTTTTACCTCCCATTTGCGCGCAAAATCTCCAATAAAAAACACTCAAAACATCCCGTATTATAAAACAATTTCTATATAAATTGTACGTCCCCCCCCCCCCCCCCTTTTTTCTACACCCCCCTGCTTGTTCTTGTTTAAAAATACATTTATACAAGATTTACTCTGCAACCAAACTATCGGTTGGTGTTGGTACTCCAATGTACCCATTGGGTGTCAATCCTGAGAAACGCCCGCCTTTGTGCTAGCATGTTCACTCTTGCCTTTTCACTTGGCTGTCGGGAACATTTGAAACATCAAGTACGTTAACGTCTGATTTTACAATTTTGTACTGAACTTTGAATTCACAATAACATCAGAAATGGGTATTTTAAGTAGGCTATTAGTCATTAGTCCGAAGCATGTTCGGTTTTAGTCGTGTAGGCCCGTAAACCTATTTTCCAACAGCAGGTGCATGATTCTAGTAATGTTGCTGTAGTCTCTCTACACCAGTCTCTCTACACCAGCTAAAGAGTGATGTGACATGATATTCAGTTTCTTAACCTTCTTAACTAAATGTATCATCGTCGTGGCTGCAGTGTCTTCGTTTTCCTTTTAAACAGAGAGACGTCAACAACTTGTTACGTCAGTGGGAAAACCCAGTACAAAGATGTTGGGCAATCAAGTTCTAGTTCGTTATGGGGCCTTGGGAAGATTCCCGAAAATTAAGGAATATATTGAAACCTGTTTATGATGTAGATACGATTATAATTGTCAATATTTTACCCCAGCAACACTTCACCAATTGTCGTTAACCGTACAAAAATCCTGAATTCACCATCATGGGCAAACAATGCATGCATGACCAAAATAGTTAGTGGTGTCACGAGATGCGTTTCCAGGAAGGAGATCAAATAATATGTTAGTGCTCTGTTGCTCCTTCAAAACTATCTTACACAAATATTTGATCTGCTTTTAACTTTATTTGGTAATGCTTCATCTAAATCATTTGTATTTGTTCCTCAGTCCCTGGGCCCCCCTTCCTCCCCCTCCTCATCATGGCTTCTGCTTCTGTTGGGGAGAGTCAACTCAAAAGGATCATCAGAGATCTGCATGGTATCTAATATAGTGTCTGCTCCCAGTATTGTGATGATGGTTCTGTGTAATCAGTGCTGTTTTCAGTTTGTAAAACGATCAAGCTAACTGTCATTCTTATGTGTAGATGTTGTAGCAGAGCTGTGCAAAGAACACAAGGAGTGTGGTGAGCCAATCACGGATGACAGCCCCAACCTGCACAAGTTTTCATACAAATTTGAGTACCTACTACAGGTATGAAAATGTACTGTAGCACTTAAATCAAATGAGTGTGTTTTTCAAGGGGTGTATATTCTGTTTCTATGAATTGGGACTTCCTCTGTGTTATGACAGTGGCGTATACACAAAATGCTTATGTGTAAGACCTGGGCCTAACTCAAACCGCAAGCATGTCTCACCATTTTCTGTCAGCTGTACAAATATAAATTCAAGTTTTGGGTTTGGGCTCCCAGTTTGACCAGAAAGAGAAGACAACCTTTCTGGGCAACAGAAAGGACTACTGGGATTACTTCTGTGACTGCCTGGCCAAGATCAAAGGGGCTAACGACGGGATCCGCTTTGTTAAATCCATCCCAGAGGTAATCCTGAGGAACTGACACCCCTCTCAGAGACACACAGCATCTGCCTAATCATAGGTTGCTCTCATTCAGGACAGGTATGGCTCAATGCGTCAGAGCTGCTAAGGTGTAGTTGCTTATTGTCGTACTTGCGTACCTGCTCCCTCATCTCTCTGCCTTCTCTGAGGGAACTGTGACGCGGTGAGTAACGGACAGTAGATATAGTACAGATTAATCTCGCGCTTTCTAAAAACCTATTTTGGGCTACTCTTGGGAAGATACAACATATTTTTGGTTCAAGTGAATGAGATTACAAACATAAGATGCATTGAACTGAGAGAGTCAGTGTAAAGGCTTGCTAAAGTAGCTAAACAGGTTTTATGGTGATTGTTTGGGTCATGGTTATCCCATGGGAAGCCACTACAGGAATCCTGGTATCTGATTGGTTCTTATACTTCTTTTGTGACGTGTTGTAGTTGTACAAAAAAAAAATCAAGTGACAATGAAAGAAGGCGGTGAATAGGTCAGGAATAGACCGTCTGGTGTCGTAATGGTGTTGGTGACCTTAATGTAGTCCTACTGTCCAGGATACCTCCCTGGATACCAGCAGGACTACTCTGCTGGTTTGGTTGATGAACTTTGAGATCAAAGCGTATTCACATGGAACTTGTGGGTGCTCCACCAGAACACTGAACTGCAACTTTTAAGTTGTTATTCTTAGCGGTTATTTTGAGGTATAAGCTGATTTACACTTAAAGTAACTTCTCAGCCATGGTTTAATTTGTGTGTGTGTGTGGCTGTAACCCCTGAAATATTGTCTGAACTTTACTCTTCTGAACCTTGATTATCTGCTTTGATTACCATTTATATTTTGATTTGAAAGAAAGCTTCTGCTAAATGATTACATTGTAAATGTGTGTTTGTGTCCCAGCTTAAGACATCCCTGGGGAAAGGCAGGGCCTTCATCCGATATTCTCTGGTTCACAAGCGGCTTGCCGACACTCTGCAACAATGTCTCATCAACCAGAGAGTAACCTGGTAACACAATCTCTCTTCTCTCACTTTCTCACAACCTCTTGCTCTTTTTCTCTCTCTTACTCTGTCACACATGTTCTTGCTTCAGTAGGTTAAACAAATAAATAATAATTCTTAGTAATTGCGTTTTTGTAGAAATGTACCCACTGATTTCTCTTCCGTTGTGTGGTTCCTCTTCTGTAATTGTGTCGTAAGGATTTCTTCCTCTTTCAGTCACTATGGTCTGGTTGCCAATTGAAAACGTGTGTGTGTGTGTGTGCGTGCGCGTGTGCTTGGTCCCCCTTCTCCTCATGCAGTGACTGGTACTATGCCCGCAGTCCCTTCCTGAAGTCTCACCTCACAGCTGACATCATCAACCATCTGTATGAGCTCAACGAGATCCACTTTGATGTAGCAGCCAGAGGTCATGATCTAGATTCTGATTGGCCAACCTTTGCCAGGTATTTTACCTTTCAATATTTGTCTTGACCTTAAGGTGTGTGCGTTTGTGTGTGTGTGTGTGTTCATGGGCACAGACAGAACAAACCACTTCCCCACATCTAGCCAAAATGTCATACTCACTTCTGTGTATCACCACATCCTATTGGTCAAGGTTTTTTTTCTTATGGGCTGTACTAAATTCTCCGTAAATGTTTTCGAATTTACCTTGTGTACCGGCAGCATCTTCTGCTGCCGGTAACGTCGTAGAATAATCTTCAAAGGGGTTAATGAATGAATGCAATATGAGTAGCTAGGCTAAATGCCTGAAAATATCACTAGAAGGGAAAACTTAAAAGGACGTTTAAGTCATAGAGATTAGGTCAATTTTTACACCGGTCTGCCAAATGTATTCGTTTTGATTCAGCTATGAGGCTGCCTCTTGCAGGGGAAATGAGAAGATATCATTTTCATTCTACACTTCACTCGTATTTTGAGTTGTAGGCTAAATGAGCAGCAAAAAAAAGATGCTTTTAAATCTATGTCATCTTTATAAATAATAAGTAGGCCCTATGCATTTTTATATAAAATATACAGAAATATCAGTTGTAAAAATGTCATTAAAAAACGGACCCCTGTGCAACCGACGCAAGCAAGCACACCCTACAATTTCCCCAGAAATTGTACCCTCTCTAGTTATTATTATTATTATTAATAATAATGTAATGTGTCTGTGCAGGAGGACTTTGGGAGTTAACTCTCCTGCTTACCCATGGAAAGCTCCAAGTCGTTGCTCCAGTGTCAACAGCCTGGTTAGCGGCTACTCACAGGTACCCTACAACATAATATGATGAAGCCACTATGTTTTTCTTCATACTAGCACCATTCTCAGGTCATATCAACAGTCTAACGTACAATAAAAAACTATTCTGATTCTATTCCATGATGGTGGTTTGAAGTGTGTAGAGATTTAACTGTTGGGTCTCTCTCTCTTCCCCCCCCCTTTCTCCCCCCCCTCTCTCTCCCCTCCCCCCTCCTCCTCCCCCTCCCCCCTCCTCCTCCCCCTCTCTCTCTCTCTCTCTCTCTCTCTCTCTCTCTCTCTCTCTCTCTCTCTCTCTCTCTCTCTCTCTCTCTCTCTCTCTACGTTTATCTTTTAGGCTCAGGAGTTCCTCCCCATCCCAGACTTTGGACAGAGCCTACTGGGGGACCTGGGAGAACTGGGAGAGCCCTCCCCTTGCAGTGTAGCCGATGACCTCCGTATTGAGCTTGACCAATCAGAACTGAGGCAACAGGAGCTGCTGGAGCGTGTGCGCGAGTTGGGGGATGAAACAACCGAGCTGAGGGGTGTGGTCAAAGACCTCGAAGGGCAGATTCTGGCCTCTCAGACCACACCCCCAAGGCGGGAGCCAATCACAGACCCCTCCCGACCTTCGGGGGTCAAGGCGAACCCAGAAACAGCCAAAGGGGAGTGGCTCGAAGATCTCGGAGCCGGCGGAGGAGCACCCCAAAGAGAACTGCAGGCCAGATTGACTGCGGCCGAGAACAAGAACATGGAGCTTCTCTCCAAGCTGGATGACACCCTGAACGAGAAGGGCCACCAGACAGCCAGCTACTGCGACTCAGCCTGGAAGATCCAGGAGCTCCTGGACAAGCTGAAGGCTGCTGAGGAGGAAAGGCTGGAGGCCAGGAGGGAGGCCGAGGAAAGGTCGAGCTACGCCACGAAGCTAGCTCAGGAATTGAGCGTCCGGGAGGAGGTGTTGGAGAAAAAAACTGGCAGAGTTGAAGGCGGCAAACCAGCAAGAGCAGGACGCCATGTTGAGACGAGCCGAGGACCTCCAGGGCGCCATCGGTCGTATCCAGGGAGGGCTCTCCTTGAAAGAGAAGGAGTCCGGGAACCTGAGAGCCCAGCTGCAAGACCTGCAAGCCTCGCTGGAGGCCGGGAGAGGCAAGCGGAGGAGCTGAAGAAGAGGCTGCAGGAGGAGAGGGAGGACATGCTGCTGCCGAGGTGCTCTGAGGGCAGTGCCGGCCAGAGGGAAGCGCTAGAGGATCAGCTTCAGGCTCTGAGAGAGCAGCTCAAGGCCAGGGAGACAGAGCTGGCGGAAAGCTCAGCGAGAATCCGACAACTGGAAGAGCACACTGAGAAGCTGACTCAAGAGAATCCGAGCTATTGTAATTCCGGGGCTGGGACTGAGGCCATGGACCAGGACACTAAGCAAGCCCTGCATGACCAGCTAGCTACCCTGAGGGCCTCAGAGAAACATCTCAAGTTCCGGTTGGATGCAGCTCAGTTGACTGTGGAGGAAAGGGAGAGGAGGTTGCTGGACGAGAACCAGACTTTGGTGGAGAGCGTAGAAAGAGCCCTTATACAGAGAGAGGCCTCAGAGACTAAGCTCAAGAAGCTCGAGCAGGAGAACAAGAACCTGACGGAGGTCGAGGCGGCGGTGAAAGAGGAGTTGGCCTCAGCCCACGTAGAACTGGCCTCTGTCACAACCAAGGCCTCGGAGATGGAGAAGAACCTCAAGGTGTCTGAGAAGCATCAGACGGACCTCCAGGAGAAGCTGGGTGAGGCGGAGCCTCGGCTCCACGAAAGAACCCAAAAATGTGAACTTCTTCAAGCCAGGGCAGAGGAGCTGGAACGCAGGAGCGGGGACCTGGAGAGGGAGAAGGGATCGGCGGAGAGCTCCCACTCTGAGAAGCTGTCCAGGGACAAGAACCAAGATCCAGCTGCCTTGTCCCTGGAGGTTCAGGAGGCTTCATCCAGGCTGGTGCTCTCTGAAGCCCACCTGGATCTCACCCAGCGGGAAGTGGCCAGGCTCCAGGCAGAGGTGGTGGGGCTTCGCACGGCGCTTCAGGCTGGGTCTGAGGAGCACATGAAGACCCAGGCCCTGGCGGAGGTGACGGAGGCCTCTCGAGAAGACCTCCGGGCCCTGGCCGAGCAGCTCAAGGCCCAGGTGGAGGAGCTGAACCGGCGCCACGTGAACGAGCTGCTCCGGTCTAGGGAGCGAGAGGAGGCGCTGGGGCGCGAGCGCGACGGCGAGGCCCAGGCGAGGGCCGGCCTCGCCGCGGAGGTCACCTTGACCCGGGAGGAGCTGGACGCCCTGAAGAGACGCTACGAGGCCCTGGCGCTGGAGAACAGCGAGGCCAGGGAGGCGCTGCACCTCGCCAACCAGGAGACGGCCGAGCTGGGCGTTCACGTGTGCCAGCTGACGGCGGAGAACGAGGAGGCACGCCTGCGCTGGGAGGGCGTGTCCACCCGGCTGGAGGAGCTGGAGGAGGCGGAGGCGGTGAAAGAGGCCGACGGGCTCAACGCCACCATAGTGGGGCTTCGTCAGGAGAACCAGTCCCTCCTGGCCCAGCTCCACCAGGAGGACGGCCTGCCGTCGGCCACGGAGCAACTCCAGGAGAGGCTGGCTGAGGGGGAGGCCAGGGGCCTGCAGGAGACCGGGGCAGAGGAGATCCAGGCCCTCCGGGTCCAGCTCAGCACCCAGGCCCTAGACCACCAAAAGCAGCTCCTGGTTAGTCAGAAACCAGGCTTGACTAATTGCTTACCACAAATCAACGCCAGATCTAGACTTAACAGCCAGCAGTTGGTTGATAGCTTCTTATTTACAAATGATTGATCATTTACATGCAACTAGATTGTGATAAAAATGTCTTCTGTATTTATAGGTGTAAGAGCAAAACTAAAATTGTTGTTTCCATCCAGGTTATGAAGGAGGAGTTTCAGGAAGTCAGATCACAGCTGGAGGCAGAACAATACACGGTGTTAAATATGGAGACCAAAGTAAAACATCTAGAGGTGAGGGCTTTTACTTTCAACCTTGTACATTAGACACAAGCCAAGAGTATTTTTTTCTCCCAATATCAACTGCCGTTTCACAATTTACCGAGTCCACTGGGAACCAGGATTGGCTGTGACTGATGCAATGCAGTCATGACGTATTGTCATTACATCTGTTTGCTTGCTTGCTCCGGTATGAACCACAGAGCGAGACCCAGAGCTATACTCAGGCGATAGAAGAGAAGAATGCTCAACTAGCCA